>NC_057802.1:77166101-77410723 GCF_018294505.1 Triticum aestivum | reverse complement strand
CGCCGTTTGACTTTCGTTGCTTCTTTCGAGTTGATTCTTTTTGCAAACCGGAGTTCTTAAGTTGAACTTTCTGGTTGGATCTTTCATTCGAGTTTTACCTGTGCATTAGATGAGTACTGATTGTATGCTTGTTTGTTTGCGATAGAGTACCCGGAGTGTGCCGCTTGTTACTTCGACTCGCTAGGTTTTGCGGATCATCAGCAAGGCAAGTAACACTTTGATCATACCCAGTTTTTATGCATTAGATTCAACCCTCAAACATTGCATGAGTAGGATTGATAACATGTGGGTACTGGGAAGTAGTTGAGGTAGTACCTATTACCTGTTTTACTTTATCAAACCCTTGGGAGTTACTTCTACGTTGCTTTTATTATTGCCATGCTATGCTCGTAGACGTGGATGGGTTTGAGAGACATTCATGACAGATGTGAGATGTTTATTAATGGTTCAACTTAAGGTGGCAACTAAAACTCACATCTGGGTGGATTGAGGCACCTGGAGAACCCAGTGTTGTCTGTATGTATAAGGTCCGCCACCCAGGCTCAAAGGGATCATAAGATTATTCATGCTAGAAACTTCCGTGTGCAGCCACAAGCTATTATGGGCTCTAGCATAGCTGAGTAGGTTACAGGATCTCTTGAAGAGGTGGACTAGCAGATGTAGGGGAAAGTAGGTGTACCGGTCCATCCAGAGTAAAGAGTGATTGTTTCTGAAAGACTGTGTCTCGGTCATCCGTTTCTCAAACATCATGCAGTGCGAGAATCAAGCGGAGGCGATCGAGTCTTGTGGGGAAAAGTGCGCAAACCTCTGCAGAGTGTACAAACTAATCATGGTTAGCCGTGTCCCCGGTTATGGACAACTTGAGTATCTAGTACCTGGATTATCATTTGAATCTCATCACCGTGATACTTATAATTAATTTTGTTGGGTTAATGATGATACTTAATTGGGATTGAGTTGGAGGTACCTTCTCAATGTTTCAACCACCATGATAGTTAAATAAAATTTATTCCTTTTGAAGTAGGATAAAATTGGCTTTTCGCAAAACTGTAACCATAGAGCTTTCCACCAGCCATATATGCATATAGTATAGCATTATCATTGTTCATTATTCTCTATGTGTTACATTGCCAGCATATCCTATGTGCTGACCCGTTTTCGGGCTGCAACGTTTCATGTTGCAGACTTTTCAGACGACGAGTAAGGTGCCTTAGGTCGTGGTCTTATACTCAGTGATGCCGCTGGAGTTGATGGACTCACTTATCTTCCAAGTCTTCCGCTGTTATCGTTGTTAGATGGCCTTAAGCCATGTTTACCATACTTAACTCTTCGGAGTTATTCGATGTAATAAGTGTGTGATTGCTACTCTGTTATAAATCCTCCATTTGTACTGTGCGTGTCAGCATTACTGATCCAGGGATGACACTGGTGCACAGCAGCACAGGCCATTTGAGGTCTGGTCGCTACACCTGTCAAAAATGATGAGTCTATGCTCAAATATGGACGGCACCCTGCTTTGAAGCCATCGATGCAAGGCTTCAAAGCCATAAAAAACTTGGAGAACTTGACTTCACCTTCGGCTGATACCTCAGTATCTATCTCCACAACACTGCCAGGTGACCTCTTTTCCACCTCTGCTTTGAAGTTGTAAAGCATCCTAAATGTATTTGCCCAATCACCATATAAATTTTTCATTGCCCTTTGTTTTGCCTTCCACACTGTGGTATATTTCAGTTTAATGGGGTACATCTTTTTCAAGTCTACTTTGAGTTTCTTGGCAGTAGTGTTTGGTGTTTTGGCTAAAATTGGGGTGATCTTTTCTGCAACCCAAAGTTGTGATGTCATGGTTGATACTCTCTGTGAACTTGTAATACAAGTATGTTGATTGGGGATTTGGTTAACCCTGACAGTACTTCCATCAGGTTGCAGTCTAGCAGATATGTACCACTTGCAAGGCTTGACACTACCATCAAATCCTCTGCACCTCGCATAAAACTTCTTTCTATCAGTCCAAACAGTCTTGGCATCAAACTCATGTTTCACTGCATAAGTCTTGAAACACATCCTAAACTCCTTCATGCTTGGGAACAACTTGCCTACTTCAATGACAGGGTTTTCTTTGTCATACACATGCACCAGCTCATCATCATGTGCATCATCTACTTCATCTACAGCTTGTTCCATCAACTGTCCATCTACATCTTCATCAGCATTAGCAGGCAAACTAGATTCGCCCCTCTCCTGCTTATCTCTGTCATCGACTGGAATGCCAAAAAGTTTGGCCATCTCAATGTCAGGCATTGGTGCAATGACCAAATCAGTAGGCTCATCTAATTCAACTACATTCCAATCAAATTGCTGCAGTTTCAGTTTCAGTTCCAGTCACCTGTCCCTCTTCGGCTATTACTGTAAGTTCAGTACACATGGGAATCAATGGTCTCTGTGTAGCCCAATCATCATCTACCATCTGTGCAGCCAAGTGTGATGACACATATCCAACCTTCGAAAAAAATATTCAGATCAACGAGCTCAGCAAAAAAATTAGCCCGTTTGCTTGTGCATCCATTTTGCCGATCGATTTCTTCAACAATCTGTTCACCATCTTCTATTCACATACTCATCAAACCGCAACAGTGATACTTCTTGCTCTGGACCATAAACAATATTCTCCCCAATTTTTTCCACCCATTTCTTCACTGCCTTCTCTCCCATGTTCTGTAGAACTTGTGGATCAATCTCTGTAAACTCAACCTCCCATTTAACAATTGTGTCTCTCTCAATGTTCTGTATGCTACCATCAACTAATTTTGCCTTTGATGGAAAGAAATTGACTGTCAATTCGAAGGTCCGAGCGGCATCCCCTCTGTCAGTGGCGGACAGTGTGAGCCCGTGAGAAAGAGCAGACGAGGCCCTAATTGCATGCAAAATTGGATTGGAGAGAGGCGCATTACCTATTCGAAGTTGAATCTGGCGGCT
This sequence comes from Triticum aestivum, assembly GCF_018294505.1. Classification (NCBI taxonomy): domain Eukaryota; kingdom Viridiplantae; phylum Streptophyta; class Magnoliopsida; order Poales; family Poaceae; genus Triticum; species Triticum aestivum. Next base: position 77,407,747 of record NC_057802.1, on the reverse strand, counting down.
CCATCTCAGTATGCCCACGGGCTCCCCTCACAACCTATCGATTCAACCAGCGAAAACAGAGGAAACGAGCTGAGATCTACGGGCCCGAGAGAGAAACGGGAGGGCGACTAGGGTTCGAATTCACTCACCATTTTCTGAGGACGAAGGCTCCGCCGCCGTTGAGAATGAGGGCTCCGCCGCCGCCACCGAGAACGCCAAGATCCGCCGCCTTCGGAGAAGAAGGGGGGGGGGGCAGAGTGGCGGGCCTGGCACGGTCGGGCGGCAGGGCACGGTCAGCTGTTTTGAGGACCAATTATGTTGGACCCACATGTCCTAACATAAACGGGCTTGGTTGACGACCAATTTAACCCCATTTAACACCCCATGTGGCCCTTGGCTATTTACACGCTCAAATGTGTCGCATCACAGCCATTCATTTCAACAACGTCGCACTCCTTCCAATTTACATCAAAGACGTCGCACAGGAGGTATTGGCCCTTTACTTATGTGCACGCTTTTACGGGGCGTCGTATTCAATGAATCCATATGTGTTGGTGATGCATCCATCAATCCCATGGTAGTCATTTGTTCAATCAAAACTGTGTTTTCGCAACGCGTTGGAGTGTACCCGGCAAAAACACGTCTGCCTTCAGCATAGCTCAGCCACACAATTTCATGGACTTGTCTATTTGCATGCGGATGCCGAGAAAACCTCCTTGTGCGATCTGATTTGATGCCTTTGTATGCGATGGCGGCTACCACCGCTAGTAAAGAATCCATGGCGGCTAACATAGTTAGGGATGATGAAGCTGCTTGGATGATAATCGAGGGAACATGCTTACCCTCCTCCATTTTATAATTATTATCTGATTTTATTTAGGGTCTAACCGGCTAATGAATTACAATAGGATAACTAAGTTTATTATGAAAAGCGACTTGATGGGAGTTAGTAAACCCAGCCTCCACATCGCTCCCATGAAGCAACTCGGGCAGAATTCAATCACTGCTCACCCTCGTCACCCCTTCTTCCCCTCGCCTTGCCACCGCAAGAGTGCGTCGCCAGACAAAGCCAGTGCGCCGCCAGTACTGTCATGCTTGTGGTGCGGGATCATGGCGCAAAGACATGGTCTCGTAGAGCTGGCTTGGTGTTGTTGTGTGTGGCAAAATGGAGACCTGCACTTGAATGATGAGTGCATTTTGCATCATATTCTTCTTATATTTTTGCATTGTAGACGTTAGGATTTTCGTATTTTATACATCACTAGCAAAAGGGCACGTGCGTTGCAACGGGAAAAAATTCATAATCTCCAATGGTCATGACCACATTTTTCTGCATCACCGATAACTATTACTCTCATTTTCGTGAAATCGTGAACAATTTTTGAAAATCTCGAACATTTTTTTAAACTTGTGAAAATATTTGAAATCGTGCACACTTTTCAAATTTGTAAACATTTTTATAGATTTTCGAACATTTTCTAAAATCATGAACATTTTTTGAATTCCTGAACATTTTATACTATCTGCAAACATTTTTTTCTAAAATTGTGAACATTTTTAAAACATTTTTCTTGAATAGGCAAACATTTCTAGAATTGGTGAACATTTTTTTGGAAATTGGTGGAACAATGTGTGAAATTCACGAACATTTTTTTATTTAACAATGTTTTGAAATGCATGATCATTTTTTGAATCAACGAACATTTTATGAGTCAATAAACTATTTTCTAAGTTACGAACAGTTTTTGAATTTTTAGGATATTTTTCAATTCAAGAACATTTTTGAATTGGCGAAAAAATTCAATTTCATTCAATTTTTTAAAACACCAACTTTTTTAGAAAATCATGAACATTTTTTAATTTCCGAAACATTCATTTTCAAAATTGCAATTTTTTTAATATGTGAACATTTTTTAAAAATCACGAACATTTTCTGAATCCACAAACATTTATGAATTACTATTTTTTTTTTCAAAACATTTACCAAAGCTCAACCAACGCCTGCCAAGACGTGTCCGGCGGCTGCGCCCCCCGGTGGTTAACTGACCTGAGCTTCGTGCGACGTCTTCCTGCGCTCGATCTCTTGCGTACGTTTGCCATGTAATGCGTTCTGTCAATTTGCAAACTGTTGTTCTTTGTCATTGATCGCTCGTCTTCGTTTGGTTCCTCCATTCTATCACTTGCGTATGTTTCCATGTAGGCGTTCTAGCGAATCTGCGAAGTATTGTACTTTGTCACTTCTCGGGATTGCTATTAGACTGCAACTACTGTTAATATGTAGCTGCGACTTCATTCTACCTGAGTGATCTGTGTTGGACGATGCATATATAAGTTTGTCACAGATGGTGATTACGGAAAGTAGAGAAAATCAAGAGTGATCAAGAACATGCTTGAGCTTGATCACATTTTCGTATTTGAACTGGAGCTTGATTACATTTTGAGTAGGGAGATCCCGAGAAACAAGGCAACCACGATAAATGACAGTGTATGCGTGGCATACTTTACATGTAGAATTGTTATTTTTGATGAAGGGCAATATGTTTGAGATGATTTAGGTGATTTAGGATTTTTGAGATGGTTTAGGACTTATTTCACATGATTTGATGTTTTTGGTTCAAATATGTTTGAAATTGTGGAGCGGTTATTGTGCGGCTGTTCTACTTTACATCATTTATTGAAGTACTAGTGCCCTATTTTACATCATCGGTCAGAGTGGGGTTTTTTTTTGATGTAAAAAACACTTTTAATGATGTAAGTTTTACTCAGAGTAAATTTGATGATGTATTTTACATCATCAATTGGAGATGCTCTTAATATCAATAGCATATTTATTACACCCTGCTTCGGTAAAAAAAAATCAAGAAAAAATCGAGACATCGAGAATCATGCAACCACAAAAAATAAGTAGACAAAATTATAATAAACAAAGCGCATGCACGACTCCTAAAAGTCATGCTATAAAGCTATCGACGACAGACAACAATGAAGAATATCTAACAATATCCTACACAACGCATAGACTACGATTAAAGGTTGTCCAAGAGAGAAGGTTTTCCAAAGGGAACAACCCACATGCGTCGTCATTGCCAAATCTAACAATTGAAGGAAGATCAAGAATTTTCACCATGAGAAAGCAAAGCCTTCTAAGCTGGAGGCAGCTCACAGTTGATCTGAAAACTTGGAGCCACTAGACCTCCAGAAGGGGGATATGGCCGCCGAGAACAGCCCCGCGTATCGCCCCTAGCATCGTTAGAAGTCTCCTCCCTAAAAAAAGATGGTCTCATAGCTGCAGGCGCCGTAGGAAGTGCCACTCCCCAAATGGGACAACCGAAAAGACGTTGGAACCAAAGGTTCCCCGGGTTACCGTAAGCAGATTGCCAAAGTGGTGTACCCTGGACACCTCAGTGCTGCCGCCGTAGTTCCTCACTCTGTCATGCTTCTCGTCGTCACCACCATCATATCACGTCGACGCTACAACCCTTGAAGAGCGACAAAGCCGCCCATGGCCTTGTTGCCGCTGGCCACACGGGCTTTGTCTAGCGGCCTCACTTGGCAGCTAAGTGGGGAGCAAGATCAGGAGGGAGTAGAGAAAATTAGCGATGGATCGCCAAAAGAATACGCAGGGCTGTTACGCGATCATTTTTTCCCTCCAAAGAGACTCGTGTGGTCGTTGAACAAAAGTCCATCTATATATGGATAACATAATTTTAATGGGATTGTTGGCAGCTTCACTTTGTACTTTTATCATGAGTTAATTACACCCATGATACATAAACTTGCTTTTTTGGCGGGAGATACATAAACTTGCTAAGAAGTAACAAAATCATTCACAAAAGCCCACAAAACTGATACACTAACTCTGGTTTAGATAGGCTTTAAAAAAATATCTGACAACAAATCCAGACAAAACGGTCTGAATCTACAGATGAGACGACACATGTTGTTGTTACTTTACAAAAAATACCCTGAAGCTAATGAAATTTATCACATGAGGGTCCTAGCCTAAAATCCCCAATTCTACTTCCGTGTTGATAGTAGTGGAGGGCAGCTGTGCGGCTGAGCGCACGCCCTTGTCAGCCCGTTGGTGGCCCGTCGCCATTGTAGGCGTCGTCGGCAAGGAATCATGTTGGGCTACATTGTGAGCATGGCAAACTTGTCGACCATGGTGTTGGTGTTGTACGTGCACGCCTTCGTATACTGCCTACGAAGTAGTCCTGGCGTGCACGAACACCTCGCCGATGTCAACCAATGCCTTGCCGCCCGTGTACGACACGGTGTGCGGCGTCCCGCTCTTGCCGACGAGAACTGCTACACGTACGACTAATTTCGTACTATGTACGTATGACAATGGTCAGCAGCCGTTCGATCAGTTGGATGGATGGACGGGCGAGATCATGTCGTACGAAAATCATACGCACTGTTCATCATATGCACAGCAATTTCGCTTGCCGACATCTGTGAGGTAGCCAGAGGAGCCCCACGCGTGGAGGGCGCAGCAGGAGAGGCAGAGGAGACTAGCGACGATTGTGGTGTCCAAGCAGACCCCTCCACCATGTCGCCCAGGTAGCAGCCCGAAGGCGTGCACGTACCGGCCGCATGCCATGCAAAGGTTCGAATGTGGGATGCCGGGAGGCCTTCCACGGCTCGCATGAATACGGCCGATGCCCTGCAGCTGTGCGCGGGTTTCTTTGCCCTCTGCTGCGATCAACATAGTTGTATATTTGGGGATTTTAAGGCAAATACATCTATTGTACAAATCCATATACCTAAATAGTTCATCCCGTTATCTATATTTTTTTAGGGTTATATCTATTTATCTTAACACATGGACACATGCCATCTCATCAAAGGCCCACCAACATGCATGAGAAAAAAAATCATGCCACCTCATGAAAGGTCCGCTCAACATGCATGACAAGAAGTTTTTCATTATATTATGGCACTTATATTCAAAATACTTTCTGAGTACACAATAATAATAAAAAATAATATTCAATTCTAGTTTAAGTTCACATATTATTAATTCAACTATGCATGTTTCATACAATTAAATCACTAAAATATACTCCCTTCGTTCGGAAATACTTGTCGGAGAAATTCCAGACAGATGGAGTATATTACAATCAATTCCCGCAGCAACTCGCGTGATATTCTCTAGTTTCATTAGCATCAGAGATCTTTTTATAAAGAAACAATGACACATGTTGGCCTGTGGGTAGGTACAGACTGTTTTATATGAATTCGTTATCCAAACCAGAGTTAGTGTATCACTTTTCAATAGTTTTTAAGATTATGTATGATTCTATTACGTACGAGCAAGTTTATGTCTCGTAGGTGTAATTAATATCATCCGGTCTCATCTTCATCAAGTAAGTTCTCGTGGCCGACGCAGGTGGATGGGCTCCTAGCCCAGTGGCCAGCGAGCTGGCCGACGCAGGTTCGAGCCTCGGCTCGGACGCTGTCTCACATTTCTTCTCTTAATAAATTAATAAAAATCAATATGGGCTTCTCCCGCTACTGGTCTAGTTTTTTTTCTTCATCAAGTAAGTTCTATCATCCGAAAATAATATCTGCTGAGCACCATGCGGGGTGTAATCCGGGGTTTGGGAGAATGAACACGGTCAACCCTACGGAATTCGGCTGGTTCCGAGTCCGACTCTAGGACACGACGGTTTTAGTTAAGCGACTCTTTGTCTTACTTCCTACTCATAGCCCGAGACATAAGGGCATGTACATCAGTTTAGTTAGCCATTGTCTATAAGCTACCTCCACGTTAGTTTATGGACAGTACAGAAGACACCCTGTACAGTGTGCTGTCTGTTGGGCTATCTATAGAGCACACCACGATCTGAATTTTCAGTTGTGTGCGTGATGAGATTTGCACGTAAGAAAAACAGAACGTGAGATTTTCTAGGACCACAATGGACGACCTATCCATACAACGGTAAAAAGGCTGTTGGTAAGCACCGAATTGTGAGGGAACCGACCGTCTTTATTTTTATAGACGGACACCCTCTCTTGCCTCTATCTCTCTCTTCCTCGTTAAAAATCCTACTTGGCACACCTTAGAGACAGGACATGTACAATGATGTACAGTCAGGTGTCTGTAACTCTGGCCACGTAGGAAAATAAATGACGTGGGGGAGAGAGAAACGCAAAACTGACAGGGTCCGTCTGCAAAAATAACGACGGTCTTTTCCCGTTCTAATCGCTGCTTACAGACGGCATATTTCCCATTGTACCGAGGTCGTCGCATATCGTGCGCCCGGATAGATCTCCTGCTCCAGGAATACAACTTTCCCCCTTCCTGTGATTTTCCTTCTTCCGCGAACGAGCAGATTGAGCACGCTTTCTTCTCCACGACTTGCCACTTGCCAGTCCTCCAATTCTCTTTCTCCACTACGCCTCTCAATCGAAGCAGGATGTGTTCGACCTGTCTCCTGATGCCATGGTGTGTCCTTTTTTCAGCTCTTGAGATTGGGGCGCCAATTGACGCGGGTCTCTACGTCGTCGGTCGCCGGAGCCTTAGCACTCACCACGGCCGAGCACACAGCCGCCATTCCCCACTCCACGCAGCCGTTTCATTGACTCAAGCTCTCCTGACGGACAAACAGCCATGGAACGATGCTGCTGCTGCCTCCGAATACGTTAATTTAGGCAAGTGTGATAAGATCTGATGCAAACACACGGCAGCCCACAAAGAGATCATCTCAGTTGATTAGCTTTGACTTACAGGCCGTTGGAGACTAGAGGCGGCCAAACAGTCGCCCTGTTGTACGTGCTGTCTATAGTGTGGTCTATAGATGACATGGACACGCGGTCCAGACGCTGGCCGACTGAACCAATGTACATGCCCTAGACAGGAAACGCCTGTCGATCCCCAAGCCTCGGCGTATATATATACTACGGTCCGCGGCGCGAAGCCAAAGACACACCTGCTCGCCGATCAAGAAGATCGGTCGAGGTCGCAGCAGCCCACCGGGAAACTCGATCACCAGCGGAACCGCATCACCCGAGGCTCCCGGCGATGACGAGCAGCCCCAACGAACACGGAGGTGGAGAAGATCACGTGCCGGCTGCTGCGGCGACCGAGGCCCCGCAGAAGGCACCGGAAGCGTCGCCGGACAGTTGTGACTTCCCTGCGTGCTTGAGCAGGGAAGCAGCCATGGCCGTATGGAAGGAGAACCCCCGCAGCCACAGCTTCCACGCATGGTTATGGGAGAGCTGGATCAAGGGCGGCGGGACATGCCCCGCGTGCCGCCGCGAGCTGCCGACGCCGTGTGATGATCCGGAGCAAGATCTCTACGCGGTACATCCTCTGATGCGGTCCAAATACGAGAAGCTTCGCTACACCTTGGAGTATAGGGATGGAAGCAGGGATATGTACCAGGAGGATGGCCAGGTCGTCAAGTACACTTCATAGTACAGGCCGTGAAGACTTCATGGTGCTGGTTCCCCTTTCTTTTTCTATGTACTCTGTGATGTAATTCAGCGGTTGCACTTTCTTTCGATAAAGCATTGCGATATGGTATTCTCTACCGACTGGAGTATATAGCATTGTATCAAGTATATACTCTTCGATATTGTCACGCAAACACATGTTTTTCACTCTCCAATAATAAATCTTCGTCGCCAGCCATACACACAAATTTTTTTTATGTCTGTCTATGACGCTCTAGGTTTACTTGTGTGCACAGTTTTACAAGGTGCCGTATCCAGTGAATCTACATATGTCGGCGCATCCGTTAATCCCGTCGTAGTCATTTGTTTGATAAAAAAAATTATGTTTCTGGCACATGTTGACGTTTACCTTGCAAAAACACACTTACCTTCAACCTAGCCCAGCCACACGATTTCATGGACTTGTCTATCTGCATGGCGATACCGAGAAAACCTCCTCGCACGATATGATATGATTAGACCAATCACTAGGGCGGCTACCACTGCTAGCGAAGAATACATGACGACTTACATGGTTAGGGACGACAAGCCGCAGGGCAACATCGTCGTGCAAGGCAAAAATCCGGCTGGCCCCGCCGGAAAGGCACGCACGCCCAGCGCCGCCGCCGCTGCACGATCTTCCCGGCCACTGCCGAAGAAGAAGGGCAAGGTTTCCGGCGTGAAGCGCAAGAAGGCTCCTACAAAAAAGCCGGCGACTTCATCCTCTCCCTCCGCTCTGGCGAGAGGTACCCCAACGATGCCCTTCAACGGCGCTGCTTCCACCGCAAGCGAGGTGTCAACGAAATGGCCGGAAGGTATGCTTCTTCGTTTTCTTATACTTGCTTCGCTTTTCGCCATTGCGGTAGCTCATGACTTGATGACACTCACTGTAGCGCATGTTCGAACGATGCCACTGCTGAGTTCGTCAACTTGTTGGACACCAACACCGTAGACATCGATCAAACCCCGATCGCTGATTTCGATTACAATGAAATGGATGGTGGTGTGGATGGTCACAGTGGTGAAGATGAGGTGGAGGAGATAGACGATGGGGTGTATGACCAAGCGCAAGCAAAAAAAAGGCACGAGATCGAAGAACTACACGCTGTTCGAAGACCAAATCTTGATCAAGGCTTGGAGTGCGGTGTCTATTGATGCGTGCACGGCACATCTCAAACCGCCAAGAGGTATTGGCAAAGGATCGAAGATCAATACTTCTGCATGATGGAAGGTATCCCAGTAGGACTCCACACACCTTTCGGTCACTCCAAGGTCGTTGGGACGTGATCAAGCCGATTTGTAGCCGTTCGGCTGACAAGTTCGCAATGCACCTCCAAGTGGAACCGTGGAATCCGACTATGTGAGTTCATTTTCACGTCCTACAAATCATTTGTAGAATTCAAAGTGATTGCATCATTTGACATTGTTTTAATTGTGTAGGACAAAATTGCCCAACACAAAGATACAAAGACATGGAAGCTTCTGAAGGCAAATTATTTAAACTAGAGCATTGCTAGGAATTGCTAAACGAGTGTGAGAAGTGGAAGTTGATTGAGAAAGAATCCCCACCGAAGAGAGGTTCACTTACGAACATGGATGAAGATGATGATGGCCCATGAAACTTGAACAAGCCCGATGGAGACAAGAAGACAAGGGAGAAGATCAAGAGGGAACACGAGGCACCGAGCTTGCGGGACAAGATAGATGCCATGGTGCAATCAAATGAGTTGATGTTGGCGAAGATATTGAAGGCAAAGAAAGAGTTGGCCGAGAAGAAGGCATGAGAGAAGCAAGAGAAGTGACTATTGCTCAAGGAGAGGAGTTGCGCAAGGCGTCCATTGAGGAGAGAAGAGTCTTTGCCGATGAAACCAAAGCCATGGCCAAGCTTCTTGCTGAGGAGAACATGATCATGACATTGAACCGCGATGACATGGGCAACATCACCAAAGAATGGCATGATATGGCAAGGAGAGACATCTTGAAGAGGAGGATGCTAGCGGCGGCCGGTGGGTGTTTCCATGCCGGTGATGTTCTTGAAGGAAATATGCCCTAGAGGCAATAATAAAGTTGTTATTGTTGGGAATCGTAGCATGCAATTTCAGAAAAATTCCTATGATCACGCAAGATTGAAAGTGCAACTATCCCTGGGTGGTTTTGGTAATTCCTAACAACATATAGCTCATTGAACTAATGCTATTTCAAGATCATCATTTCAGAAAGTTCAATGATTGGCATGGCATGGACTAGGAATGTGGACCCCTCAAAATGCTAAGGACACAAATTGGCTCAAGCTCAAGACTCTACATTTTCATTTTAGTGATCCAAGATCACATTGAGTCCATAGGAAAAGCCAATACTATTAAAAGGGGATGAGGTGTTGCTTAATGGCTTGCTTGCTCAAAATGCTTAGTGATATGCTCCAAAAACCCTCAACCACTTTCTCATATCCACATATGTCCCAAACCAATAGTCAAACTCGGCCCTACCGATTAATCTATCCGGCGCCACCGAGTTCACTTGACATAGCCATAGCCAGAAACCCTAGCCAGTTCGGTCTCACCGGTAGGGATCTCGGTCTCACCGAGATGGGATTGCAAACTCTCTGTTTCCCTTCATAACGTTTCGGTCCAACCGAGATGAGCGATCGGTCCCACCGAGTTCGCAATGCAAACTCTCTGTTGCCCTTTCGTAACGTTTCGGTCCCACCGAAATGAGCGATTCGGTCCCATCGAGTTTGCCTGACCAACTCTCTGTTTGCCTATTACAGAAAACGGTCCTACCGAGTTTATGTGATCGGTCTCACCGAGATTACGTTATGCCCTAACCCTAATAAAATTGGTCCCACCGAGTTGACATGTCGGTCCCACCGAAAAGCCTAACGTTCACATTTTGAACTAAATCGGTCTGACCAAGTTTGGTAAATTGTGTGTAACGGTTAGATTTTGTGTGGAGGCTATATATAACCCTCCACCCACTCTTCATTCGTGGAGAGAGCCATCAGAACGTGCCTACACTTCCAGCATACATATTCTGAGAGAGAACCACCTACTCATGTGTTGAGACCAAGATATTCCATTCCAACCACATGAATCTTGATCTCTAGCCTTCCCCAAGTTGCTTTCCACTCAAATCTTCTTTCCACCAAATCCAAATCCGTGAGAGAGAGTTGAGTGTTGGGGAGACTATCATTTGAAGCACAAGAGCAAGGAGTTCATCATCAACACACCATCTATTACCTTTTGGAGAGTGGTGTCTCCTAGATTGGTTAGGTGTCACTTGGGAGCCTCCGTCAAGATTGTGGAGTTGAACCAAGGAGTTTGTACGGGCAAGGAGATCGCCTACTTCGTGAAGATCTACCCGAGTGAGGCAAGTCCTTCGTGGGCGATGGCCATGGTGGGATAGACAAGGTTGCTTCTTCGCGGACCCTTCGTGGGTGGAGCCCTCCATGGACTCACGCAGCCGTTACCCTTCGTGGGTTGAAGTCTCCATCAACGTGGATGTATGATAGCACCACCTATCAGAACCACGGAAAAAATCTCCGTGTCTACATTGCGTTTGCTCCCTCCAAACTCCTCCCTTTACCTTCATGTGCAATGTTTTACATTCCGTTGCTATACTCTTAGACTTGCATGTGTAGGTTGATTGCTTGACTTGTGCTAAGTTGCTAAAATCTTCCAAGACTTAAAATTGGGAAAAGGATAGATTTTTATTTGGTCAAGTAGTCTAATAACCCCCCTCTAGAGATACTTTCGATCCTACAAGTGGTATCAAAGCTTTGGTCTCCCTTTGCCTTGATTTCCTGAGCTTTTGGTGATCATAGCCTTGGTTTCACAACCTAGGAGAGTATGGCGTCTAGCGAGGGAAATTACCACCATAGAGGTCCTTACTTTGATGGTACTAATTTTGCTAGTTGGAAGCATAAGATGAAAATGCATATTCTTGGACATAACCCCGCCGTTTGGGCTATTGTGTCTATTGGTTTGCAAGGTGAATTCTTTTATGGGAGAGAACCAAACCGTGAAGCTACCGCGGAAGAGTTGAAGATGCTGCAATACAATGCTCAAGCTTGCGATATCCTCTTCAATGGATTGTGCCCCGAAGAATTCAACAAAATCAGCCGTCTTAAGACGCAAAGGAAATTTGGATACTTTGATTGATATGCACGAGGGTACCGACTCCGTCAAGGAGTCCAAATTGGATGTGCTTCAAAGTCAACTTGACAAGTTCAAAATGAAGGATGGTGAAGGTGTCGCTGAAATGTACTCAAGGCTTGCTCTCATCAAAAATGAGATTGCCGGCTTAGGAAGTGAAGAGATGACCGATAGATTCATCATCAAGAAGATCCTAAGAGCCTTGGATAGGAAATATGATACCGTGTGCACATTGATCCAAATGATGCCCAATTACAAAGATCTCAAGCCAACGGAAGTCATTGGAAGAATTGTTGCTCATGAGATGTCACTCAAGGATAAGGAAGAGCTTCACAACAAGTCAAGTGCTACCTCTTGAGCATGCGTTGGTTTTCCCTTGAAGAGGAAAGGGTGATGCAGCAAAGTAGCATAAGTATTTCCCTCAGTTTTTGAGAACCAAGGTATCAATCCAGTAGGAGATAACACGCAAGTCACCTAGTACCTGCACAAACAATCAAGAACCTTGCAACCAATGCGATAAAGGGGTTGTCAATCCCTTCACGGTCACTCGCAAAAGTGAGATCTAATAAAGATAATAAGATAAATATTTTTGATATTTTTGTTGTATAGATTGGAAAGTAAAGATTGCAAAATAAAATAAATAGGAAACTAGAATTGTAGATCGGAAACTTATATGATGTAAAATAGAAGATTATATGATGGAAAATAGACCCGGGGGCCATAGGTTTCACTAGTGGCTTCTCTCAAGATAGCATATATTACGGTGGGTGAACAAATTACCGCCGAGCAATTGATAGAAAGAGCATAGTTATGAGAATATCTAGGCAATGATCATAAATATAGGCATCACGTCCGTGTCAAGTAGACCGAAACGATTCTGCATCTACTACTATTACTCCACACATCGACTGCTATCCAGCATGCATCTAGAGTATTAAGTTCATAAGAACAGAGTAATGCATTAAGCAAGATGACATGATGTAGAGGGATAAACTCAAGCAATATGATATAAACCCCATCTTTTTATCCTTGATGGCAATAGTACAATACGTGCCTTGCTGCCCCTACTATCACTGGGAAAGGACACCGCAAGATTGAACCCAAAGCTAAGCACTTCTCCCATTGCAAGAAAGATCAATCTAGTAGGCCAAACTAAACCGATAATTCGAAGAGACTTGCAAAGATATCAAATCATGCATATAAGAATTCAGAGTAGAACCAGATATTAATCATAGATAAACTTGATCATAAATCCACAATTCATCGGATCTCGGCAAACACACCGCAAAAGAGTATTACATCGAATAGATCTCCAGGAACATCGAGGAGAACTTTGTATTGAGAACCAAAGAGAGAGAAGAAGCCATCTAGCTAATAACTATGGACCCAAAGACATCAAGCTCACGTTGGTGAATGGGTATCCGGCTTCGACTCCGACCATCACTCCGAGAGAAGTTATTACTCCGACTCCGAATATACTCAAGATGAAGGTGTTGCCGGTCTAGCACTTGTGTCAACCAACTGCTATGACATATTTGACTCACCAACTAAAGGAATTGGAAGATGCTTCATGGCTAAAGGCCCAAATGTACCACACCCCGAGTATGTTGATTTCAATAGTGATGAAGATGATTTGCTAGGTGATGATGATTTACTTGTTGACAACTCTAGTGATGAAAACTATGATGAATTTGCTATTAATCATGCTAATCAAGATAAAATGAATGATGATGATAAGAAGGAGATTGATTGTCTAACTAAAGAACTAAACACTCTTAAGTTAGCTCATGAAACTACCTTGAAAGATCATCGAGAACTTTTAAAGACTCATGAGAAGCTACGCTTTGAAAAGCTCAACCTTGAGCAAGAACATGGGTTCTTAAAAGCAATCAATGATGATCTTCGCAAGAAAAGTTCTTCTTACATTGCCAAGCGTTTACTCTTGTCTACTTACATGCCACAAGTAAAATCTAACAACAAGAGTAAGAAATATTCTTCTTCTAGTAGTAACAATAATCATGTTAAATCCAATGTTGTTGCTTCTAGTAGTTCTCTTGATTCCACTAATGATTCTCTTATCCAAGTTACACTTGAGAAAGAAAATAGCTTATTGAAGGGAATTATAGAGAAAGGTGTTTACAAGAGCCTTGCCGGGAGTAAGCAATTTGAGGAAATTGTACGCAAGCAAGGAAGGCACCGGAAGAATCAATGTATTGGTTTTGAACGAAAGTTCAATGCCAATGGAGTTGAGCGGGAAGAAGATCAATACCCCAAGACGAAGTTTGTTCCTAAACAAGTGAAGTATGATCCTACTTCCTTCCAAGGGACACAAGCTCAAGATGATCCTCCACCACAAGACCACAAGCAAAAAGGCAAGGACAAGCTTCAAGAGGAGATTGATGCATTTGAAGAAGCTCCTAAGGCCTTGGTCAAGTGGGTTCCCAACACTACATCAAGTTCTACTTCATCAAGTACGACTACAACTCCAAGGATTCCCATCAAGATGATGTCGATCCCTAAGAAGAAGAACTAGAGAGTTCTTGAGGGTGACTCCGCCAACATACTTCACTCATATCATCTTGGCAAGGACAATTGCAAACAACTTCCAAATCTTGCACTAGTTCAAGGAGTCACAAACCCTCTTGTTGGTAAGACAAGGGACAAGGTAACCTAATGCTTTCATGGACATCATTGTTGGGGAACGTAGTAATTTCAAAAAAATTCCTACGCACACGCAAGATCATGGTGATGCATAGCAACGAGAGGGGAGAGTGTGTCCACGTACCCTCGTAGACCAAAAGCGGAAGCATTAGCACAACGCGGTTGATGTAGTCGTACGTCTTCACGATCCAACCGATCAAGTACCGAACGCACGGCACCTCCGAGTTCAGCACACATTCAACTCGATGACGTCCCTCGAACTCCGATCCAGTCGAGCTTTGAGGGAGAGTTCCGTCAGCACGACGGCGTGGTGACGATGATGATGTTCTACCGTCGCAGGGCTTTGCCTAAGCACCGCTATGATATGACCGAGGTGGATTATGGTGGAGGGGGGCACCGCACACGGCTAAGAGATCCAAGGGATCAATTGTTGTGTCTCAAGGGGGTGCCTCCCTCCCCGTATATAAAGGAGTGGAGGAGGGGGAGGGGGCCGGCCACCCTTGGCGCGCCCCATGAGGAGTCCTACTCCCACCGGGAGTAGGACTCCCCCCGTTCCATGTTGGAGTAGGAGGGGAGAGGGAAGGAGAGAGGGGGAAAGGAAAGGGGGGCGCCGCCCCCTCCTTGTCCAATTCGGACTTGGGGGGGGGGGAGGGGCGCGCGCCTGCCCCTTGGCCGCCTCTCCTCTTCCACCACTTGGGCCCATGAGGCCCAATAATCTCCGGGGGGGGGGGGGGTCCGGTAACCCCCCGGTACTCCGGTATATATCCGATAACCCCCAGAACCATTCCGGTGTCCGAATATAGTCGTCCAATATATAAATCTTCATGTCCCGGCCATTTCGAGACTCCTCGTCATGTCCGTGATCACATCCGGGACTCCGAACTACCTTAGGTACATCAAAACACACAAACTCATAATATAACCGTCATCGAACTTTAAGCGTGCGGACCCTACGGGTTCGAGAACTATGTAGACATGACCGAGACACGTCTCCGGTCAATAAGCAATAGCAGAACCTGGATGCTCATATTGGCTCCCACATATTCTACGAAGATCTTTATCGGTCAAACCGCATAACAACATACGTTATTCCCTTTGTCATCGGTATGTTACTTGCCCGAGATTTGATCGTCGGTATCTCAATACCTAGTTCAATCTCGTTACCGGCAAGTCTCTTTACTCGTTCCGTAATAAATCATCCCGCAACTAACTCATTAGTTGCAATGCTTAAGTGATGTGCATTACTGAGTGGGCCCAGAGATACCTCTCCGACAATCGGAGTGACAAATCCTAATCTCGAAATACGCCAACCCAACAAGTACCTTCGGAGACACCTGTAGAGCACCTTTATAATCACCCAGTTACGTTGTGACGTTTGGTAGCACACAAAGTGTTCCTCTGGTAAACGGGAGTTGCATAATCTCATAGTCATAGGAACATGTATAAGTCATGAAGAAAGCAATAGCACCATACTAAACGATCAAGTGCTAAGCTAACGGAATGTGTCAAGTCAATCACATCATTCTCCTAATGATGTGATACCGTTAATCAAATGACAACTCTTTGTCTATGGCTAGGAAACATAACCATCTTTGATTAACGAGCTAGCCAAGTAGAGGCATACTAGTGACATTCTGTTTGTCTATGTATTCACACATGTATCATGTTTCCGGTTAATACAATTCTAGCATGAATAATAAACATTTATCATGATATAAGGAAATAAATAATAACTTTATTATTGCCTCTAGGGCATATTTCCTTCAGTCACCCACTTGCACTAGAGTCAATAATCTAGATTACACAGTAATGATTCTAACACCCATGGAGCCTTGGTGCTGATCATGTTTTGCTCGTGGAAGAGGCTTAGTCAACGGGTCTGCAACATTCAGATCCGTATGTATCTTGCAAATCTCTATGTCTCCCACCTGGACTTGATCTCGGATGGAGTTGAAGCGTCTCTTGATGTGCTTGGTTCTCTTGTGAAATCTGGATTCCTTTGCCAAAGCAATTGCACCAGTATTGTCACAAAAGATTTTCATTGGACCCGATGCACTAGGTATGACACCTAGATCGGATATGAACTCCTTCATCCAGACTCCTTCATTTGCTGCTTCCGAAGCAGCTATGTACTCCGCTTCACATGTAGATCCCGCTATGACGCTTTGTTTAGAACTGCACCAACTGATAGCTCCACCGTTTAATATAAACACGTATCCGGTTTGCGATTTAGAATCGTCTGGATCAGTGTCAAAGCTTGCATCGACGTAACCATTTACGACGAGCTCTTTGTCACCTCCATAAACGAGAAACATATCCTTAGTCCTTCTCAAGTATTTCAGGATGTTCTTGACCGCTGTCCAGTGATCCACTCCTGCATTACTTTGGTACCTCCTTGCTAAACTAATAGCAAGGCACACATCAGGTCTGGTACACAGCATTGCATACATGATAGAGCCTATGGCTGAAGCATAGGGAACATCTTTCATTTTCTCTCTATCTTCTGCAGTGGTCGGGCATTGAGTCTTACTCAACTTCACACCTTGTAACACAGGCAAGAACCCTTTCTTTGCTTGATCCATTTTGAACTTCTTCAAAATTTTGTCAAGGTATGTGCTTTGTGAAAGTCCTATTAAGCGTCTTGATCTATCTCTATAGATCTTGATGCCCAATATATAAGCAACTTCACCGAGGTCCTTCATTGAAAAACTCTTATTCAAATATCCTTTTATGCTATGCAGAAATTCTATATCATTTCCAATCAACAATATGTCATCCACATATAATATCAGAAATGCTACAGAGCTCCCACTCACTTTCTGGTAAATACAGGCTTGTCCAAAAGTCTGTATAAAACCATATGCTTTGATCACACTATCAAAATGTTTATTCCAACTCTGAGAGGCTTGCACCAGTCCATAAATGGATCACTGGAGCTTGCACACTTTGTTAGTTCCCTTTGGATCGATAAAACCTTCCGGTTGCATCATATACAACTCTTCTTCCAGAAATCCATTCAGGAATGCAGTTTTGATATACATTTGCCAAATTTCATAATCATAAAATGCAGCAATTGCTAACATGATTCGGACAGACTTAAGCATCGCTATGGGTGAGAAGGTCTCATCGTAGTCAATCCCTTGAACTTGTTGAAAACCTTTTGCAACAAGTCGAGCTTTATAGACAGTAACATTACCGTCAGCGTCAGTCTTCTTCTTGAAGATCCATTTATTCTCGATGGCTTGACGATCATCGGACAAGTCAACCAAAGTCCATACTTTGTTCTCATACATGGATCCTATCTCAGATTTCATGGCCTCAAGCCATTTTGAGGAATCTGGGCTCACCATCGCTTCTTCATAGTTCGTAGGTTCGTCATGGTCTAGTAACATAACCTCCAGAATAGGATTACCTTACCACTCTGGTGCGGATCTTACTCTGGTTGACCTACGAGGTTCAGTAACAACTTGATCTGAAGTCTCATGATCATCATCATTAACTTCCTCACTAATTGGTGTAGACGTCACAGGAACCAGTTTCTGTGATGAACTATTTTCCAATAAGGGAGCAGGTACTGTTACCTCATCAAGTTCTACTTTCCTCCCACTCACTTCTTTCGAGAGAAACTCCTTCTCTAGAAAGGATCCATTCTTAGCAACGAATGTCTTGCCTTCGGATCTGTGATAGAAGGTGTACCCAACAGTTTCCTTTGGGTATCCTATGAAGACACATTTCTCCGATTTGGGTTCGAGCTTATCAGGTTGAAGCCTTTTCGCATAAGCATCGCAGCCCCAAACTTTAAGAAACAACAACTTTGGTTTCTTGCCAAACCATAGTTCATAAGGCGTCGTCTCAACGGATTTTGATGGTGCCCTATTTAACGTGAATGCGGCCGTCTCTAAAGCATAACCCCAAAACGATAGCGGTAAATCAGTAAGAGACATCATAGATCGCACCATATATAGTAAAGTACGATTACGACGTTCGGACACACCATTACGCTGTGGTGTTCCGGGTGGTGTGAGTTGCGAAAGTATTCCGCATTGTTTCAAATGTAGACCAAACTCGTAACTCAAATATTCTCCTCCACGATCAGATCACAGAAACTTTATTTTCTTGTTACGATGATTTTCAACTTCACTCTGAAATTCTTTGAACTTTTCAAATGTTTCAGACTTATGTTTCATTAAGTAGATATACCCATATATGCTTAAATCATCTGTGAAGGTGAGAAAATAACGATACCCGCCGCGAGCCTCAACATTCATTGGACCACATACATCAGTATGTATGATCTCCAACAAATCAGTTGCTCGCTCTGTAGTTCATCTTGCCCATGAGGCATGGTTCGCAAGTACCAAGTGATTCATAATCAAGTGATTCCAAAAGTCTATCAGTATGGAGTTTCTTCATGCGCTTTACACCAATATGACCCAAACGGCAGTGCCACAAATAAGTTGCACTATCATTATCAACTCTGCATCTTTTGGCTTCAACATTATGAATATGTGTATCACTACTATCGAGATTCATCAAAAATAGGCCGCTCTTCAAGGGTGCATGACCATAAAAGATATTGCTCATATAAATAGAACAACCATTATTCTCAGATTTAAATGAATAACCGTCTCGCATCAAACAAGATCCAGATATAATGTTCATGCTCAACGCTGGCACCAAATAACTATTATTTAGGTCTAACACTAATCCCGAAGGTAGATGTAGAGGTAGCGTGCTGACGGCGATCACATCGACTTCGAAACCGTTTCCCACGTGCATCGTCACCTCGTCCTTAGCCAGTGTCCGCTTAATCCGTAGTCCCTGTTTCGAGTTGCAAATATTAGCAACAGAACCAGTATCAAATACCCAGGTGCTACTGCGAGCTCTGGTAAGGTACACATCAATAACATGTATATCACATATACCTTTGTTCACCTTGCCATCCT
Source organism: Triticum aestivum (assembly GCF_018294505.1). NCBI lineage: Eukaryota > Viridiplantae > Streptophyta > Magnoliopsida > Poales > Poaceae > Triticum > Triticum aestivum. The sequence continues at coordinate 77,388,570 of NC_057802.1, read as the reverse complement.
TCTTATCCGCCAAATACTTGGGGCAGTTCCGCTTCCAGTGACCAGTCTGCTTGCAGTAGAAGCACTCAGTCTCAGGCTTAGGTCCAGACTTGGGTTTCTTCTCCTGAGCAGCAACTTGTTTGCTGTTCTTCTTGAAGTTCCCCTTCTTCTTCCCATTGCCCTTTTTCTTGAAACTGGTGGTCTTATTGACCATCAACACTTGATTCTCTTTCTTGATTTCTACCTTCGCAGCCTTTAGCATTGCGAAGAGCTCGGGAATCGGCTTATCCATCCCTTGCATGTTATAGTTCATCACGAAGCTCTTGTAGCTTGGTGGCAGTGATTGAAGAATACTGTCAATGACGCTATCATCCGGAAGATTAACTCCCAGTTGAATCAAGTGATTGTTATACCCAGACATTCTGAATATATGCTCACTGACAGAACTATTCTCCTCCATCTTGCAGCTGTAGAACTTATTGGAGACTTCATATCTCTCAATCCGGGCATTTGCTTGAAATATTAACTTCAACTCCTGGAACATCTCATATGCTCCATGACGTTCAAAACGTCGTTGAAGTCCCGGTTCTAAGCCGTAAAGCTTGGCACACTGAACTATCGAGTAGTCATCAGCTTTGCTCTGCCAGACGTTCATAACATCTGGTGTTGCTCCTGCAGCAGGTTTGGCACCTAGCGGTGCTTCCAGGACGTAATTCTTCTGTGTAGCAATGAGGATAATCCTCAAGTTACGGACCCAGTCCGTGTAATTCCTGGCATCATCTTTCGACTTTGTTTCTCAAGGAACGCATTAAAATTCAACGGAACAACAACACGAGTCATCTATCTACAACAAACATAGACATGCAAAATACTATCAGGTACTAAGTTCATGATAAATTTAAGTTCAATTAATCATATTACTTAAGAACTCCCACTTAGATAGACATCCCTCTAATCATCTAAGTGATCACGTGATCCAAATCAACTAAACCATAACCGATCATCACGTGAAATTGAGTAGTTTTCAATGGTGAACATCACTATGTTGATCACATCTACTATATGATTCATGCTCGACCTTTCGGTCTCAGTGTTCCGAGGCCATATCTGCATATGCTAGGCTCGTCAAGTTTAACCTGAGTATTCTGCGTGTGCAAAAACTGGCTTGCACCTGTTATAGATGGACGTAGAGCTTATCACACCCGATCATCATGTGGTGTCTGGGCACGACGAACTCTGGCAACGGTGCATACTCAGGGAGAGCACTTTTATCTTGAAATTTAGTGAGAGATCATCTTATAATGCTACCGTCAATCAAAGCAAGATAAGATGCATAAAAGATAAACATCACATGCAATCAATATAAGTGATATGATATGGCCATCATCATCTTGTCCTTGTGATCTCCATCTCCGAAGCACCATCATGATCACCATCGTCACCGGCGCGACACCTTGATGTCCATCGTAGCATCGTTGTCGTCTCGCCAACTATTGCTTCTACGACTATCGCTACCGCTTAGTGATAAAGTAAAGCAATTACAGGGCGATTGCATTGCATACAATAAAAGCGACAAACATATGGCTCCTGCCAGTTGCCGATAACTCGGTTACAAAACATGATCATCTCATACAATAAAATATAGCATCATGCCTCGACCATATCACATCACAACATGCCCTGCAAAAACAAGTTAGACGTCCTCTACTTTGTTGTTGCAAGTTTTACGTGGCTGCTACGGGCTGAGCAAGAACCGTTCTTACCTACGCATCAAAACCACAATGATAGTTCGTCAAGTTAGTGTTGTTTTCACCTTCTCAAGGACCGGGCGTAGCCACACTCGGTTCAACTAAAGTTGGAGAAACTGACACCCGCCAGCCACCTGTGTGCAAAGCACGTCGGTAGAACCAGTCTCGCGTAAGCGTACGCGTAATGTCGGTCCGGGCCGCTTCATCCAACAATACCGCCGAACCAAAGTGTGACATGCTGGTAAGCAGTATGACTTGTATCGCCCACAACTCACTTGTGTTCTACTCGTGCATATAACATCAACGCATAAAACCTGGCTCGGATGCCACTGTTGGGGAACGTAGTAATTTCAAAAAATTTCCTACGCACACGCAAGATCATGGTGATGCATAGCAACGAGAGGGAAGAGTGTGTCCACGTACCCTCGTGGACCGAAAGCGGAAGCGTTAGCACAACGCGGTTGATGTAGTCGTACGTCTTCACGATCCAACCGATCAAGTACCAAACGCACGACAACTCCGAGTTCAGCACACACTCAACTCGATGACGTCCCTCGAACTCCGATCCAGCCGAGCTTTGAGGAAGAGTTCCGTCAGCACGACGGCGTGGTGACGATGATGATGTTCTACCGTCGCAGGGCTTCGCCTAAGCACCGCTACGATAAGACCGAGGTGGATTATGGTGGAGGGGGGCACCGCACACGGCTAAGAGATCCAAGGGATCAATTGTTGTGTCTCAAGTGGGTGCCTCCCTCCCCGTATATAAAGGAGTGGAGGAGGGGGAGGGGGCCGGCCACCCTTGGCGCGCCCCATGAGGAGTCCTACTCCCACCGGGAGTAGGACTCCCCCTTCCATGTTGGAGTAGGAGAGGAGAGGGAAGGAGAGAGAGGGGGAAAGGAAAGGGGGGGGGCGCCGCCCCCTCCTTGTCCAATTCGGACTTGGGGGGGGGGGAGGGGCGCGCGATTGCCCCTTGGCCGCCTTTCCTCTTCCACCACTTGGGCCCATGAGGCCCAATAACCTCCGGGAGGGGTTCCGGTAACCCCCCGGTACTCCGGTATATATCCGATAACCCCCGGAACCATTCCGGTGTCCCAATATAGTCGTCCAATATATCAATCTTCATGTCTCGACCATTTCGAGACTCCTCGTCATGTCCGTGATCACATCCGGGACTCCGAACTACCTTCGGTACATCAAAACACATAAACTCATAATATAACCATCATCGAACTTTAAGCGTGTGGACCCTACGGGTTCGAGAACTATGTAGACATGACCAAGACACGTCTCCGGTCAATAACCAATAGCGGAACCTGGATGCTCATATTTTCTCCCACATATTCTACGAAGATCTTTACCGGTCAAACCGCATAACAACATACGTTATTCCCTTTGTCATCGGTATGTTACTTGCCCGAGATTTGATCGTCGGTATCTCAATACCTAGTTCAATCTCGTTACCGGCAAGTCTCTTTACTCGTTCTGTAATAAATCATCCCACAACTAACTCATTAGTTGCAATGCCTGCAAGGCTTAAGTGATGTGCATTACCGAGTGGGCCTAGAGATACCTCTCCGACAATCGGAGTGACAAATCCTAATCTCGAAATACGCCAACCCAACAAGTACCTTCGGAGACACCTGTAGAGCACCTTTATAATCACCCAGTTACTTTGTGACGTTTGGTAGCACACAAAGTGTTCCTCCGGTAAACGGGAGTTGCATAATCTCAGAGTCATAGGAACATGTATAAGTCATGAAGAAAGCAATAGCAACATACTAAACGATCAAGTGCTAAGCTAACGGAATGGGTCAAGTCAATCACATCATTCTCCTAATGATGTGATCCCGTTAATCAAATGACAACTCTTTGTCTATGGCTAGGAAACATAACCATCTTTGATTAACGAGCTAGTCAAGTAGAGGCATACTAGTGACATTCTGTTTGTCTATGTATTCACACATGTATCATGTTTCCGGTTAATACAATTCTAGCATGAATAATAAACATTTATCATGATATAAGGACATACATAATAACTTTATTATTGCCTCTAGGGCATATTTCCTTCAATCATCTTGTGTGAACATCACTCTATGTCTATGGATATCCTTGTTTGTTCCTTGTGGGACTAACCCGTGTAGGTATTGAAAGTGCAACTCACTCCAATGAATTGCTCCAAGTGATCTACATCAACATTGAGCATCCACATCTTCAACATCTACATGAAGTCATCATCGACAAAACCCAAGGTTAGTTCATCCCTCTTAGGGGGGATATCACATCTAGGGGGAGCTTTACTCTAATCAATTGAGCTAAAGCAACTCTAATGGTGTGAACAGAACAATGCTTTATGTAAAAGTGGTAACCCCACTTGTGCTTAAACGATGAGTATGACCTATGATCAAATGTTCTCATTTGACTCCTAAGTCAATATACTCATATATAGATGACCTAGTCATCGCCAATTGCTTGATAGATGCTAGAGTGTTTGTGCATGCTTTGACAAATATTTCATTTGCCATCTTATTGTGTGAGCATGTTGGTTGCATATTTTACTCATTTGAGGACATCCATTTGTTGCTTTGATTGTTTGGTTTTTTTCCCTTTTGCCAAATGGATGGACAAGAATGCCTAAGAACTTCCTCTAGCTATCTATGATTTTCTCGTCCCAAAATCTATTCATGCTACATCACAAAGTTTGATCAAGTCAGATTCGAACCACTCTGTGTGAGGAGCACTCGGAGTCCCCGATTCGTCATAGAATTAAACTTCCAAAACCTCTCCGTGCATTTCGATCTGACCGATTCATCCACTTCGGTCACACCGAGTTCACTGAGTTGATCTAGGTTTTCAATCTCGGTGCAACTGAATAGAACTTTTCGGTCACACCGAGTTGCAGCAACCGCTTGCGATTCTGCATCTCGGTGCCACCGAGTTGTTCCACTCGGTCACACCAACAGGGTCAGGATATATATACCGACGGGTGAGATTTTCGAAATTTCTTCAAAATCATTCATCCCGCGCGTGTCCTGCTCTGCCGCCTCGGGTCTCCGGATCGTCTTCTCATCGCCAGCGACCTCCCGCTGCTGGTCTCCATCGCCGTCAACGGATTTCAACCCCGCCGTTGCCGCCGTAGCGAACTCACCGCCGAACTAGGGTATGAGTTTGACTTTTTGTGCTAATTCCTTACTCCGATTCTTAGCACAATGCAATGCCATGTTCTTTACCACGTATGAGATCAATCTATCCAGAGAAAACCTCCATTAGATTAGGTTTGATTCGAAAATTTAGGGTTAGGTTTCCGCCGAACTCATCTCGGACCGACCGACTTGTGGAGATCGGTCTCACCGATTTGGCTTAGGCCATTGCACTTGCACTTTTCGGTCTGACCAAAAGTTGCAAATCGGTGTGACCGAGTTCAACTCTCTGTGAAACCCTAGCAATCTTGGAGTCACCGAACAGTGTCGTGGTCTGACTGATTTCACTAGTTTAGACTCCAAAAGTTGCTCCGGTGTCACCGAGTTTAACAAATCGGTAGCTCCGAAATGCTTTCACTACAAAAAAATACACTTCCGTGATGATACGTGTTTGTCACAATAGGTCGCATTTTTTTCATGCATGTACATCCATGACGATTTTATGACAGAATCAAGATAGTCATACATGTGCTGTCGTACAAGTGTTCCATGACATTACCAAAATTATCATCACGGAAGTGTCCACTTCCATGACGATAAATCGCGCGTCATAGAAGTGCTTTCGTCAAGGGTGACCGACATGTGGCATCCATCGTAACGGGACGCCGTTAAGTTATCGGGTCCGGTTTTGGATCTGATAACCCGCTAACAGCCATGACCAATGCCGATTTTCCACGTGTAAAATTCTCATTGGCCGACGGAACCACGCGCCAGCTCCGCGTTGGCACAGGTATCACTCATCCAACGGTCGAGATGGGCCTATGATTTGTTGACACGTGGACGGGCCAAAAAGTGGCCCATAAAGTATAAATGGGCCGGCCCAACCAAAGGCCCACAAGATTTAGCGGACCATAATGGGCCAGCCTAGCTAAAGGCCCACAAGATTTTGCAGACCATAATGGGCCGGCCCAGCTAAAGGCCCACAAGATTTAGCGGACCACAATGGGCCAGCCCAGCTAAAGGCCCACAAGATTTTGCATACCATAATGGGCCGGCCCAGCTAAAGGCCTAACATTCTCAATTAAGGCTCGTACGGCTAGTGTCAAATCGGCCCGTCAACGGCCTGTCCTAAACTTGTCATCATCGCGGCCCATGGTCACTTCTGGCCCGTTAACAGTCCGCTAAGTATATGGGCCGAATTACGGCCGGTGTATTTCTAGCCTGTTAAAGGTCCTGCTTCATTTGGGCCCATTTACAAACCATTGAAACTTTCGGCCCGTAAATGACCGTGAAGGATTTGGGTCATATTCGGCCATGTCTGACATTCGACCTGTTAGAGGCCCACTATAGATTTGGGCCACTTTCGACCTGTTGTGATTTTCGTCCTGTTAGCGTCGGACAAAATCCATGGGCCATATGTGGCCCAACATCACATCGGGCCCATTAACGGCCCATATAAAAATGACGATAATCTAGCCCGACTGAACATCCGGCCAGTTAAAGGCCCGTGTATTAGGTCGGCGCATTTACGGCCCGTCCGAATTTCGGCCTGTGAAAGATCCGCATCGTAAATGGGCCACAATTTCGGCCTGCTAAGACCAGTGGGTTATTTGGCACAATCAGGGCCCAATCTCACTTTCGGTCTATTAAAGGCCCATGTTTTTTATTGGCTCGAGTTATTTACACCTGTAAACGGCCTATTGTTACTAAGGGCCCAAATTATGTTTAGGCCTATTAAAGGCCCACTATGGGCACAGGCCTACCAGAAAAATATGAAAGTTTATGCTGATTTAGGCCCAGATATTTTTAGTGGGCTACATGCAAATTTCGGGCCATAATCGTTTTTAGCCCAATTGGAATGGGACCGACGAATGTTGGCATGTTGGGCTCCTACGAAGCTTTCGGCCGAATACATTACTAAGATAAACCTACACTATACAAAAATAGCGTCGTAATTACTGCAGCCTTTGGCAGCATCATAAATGCTGTATCACAACAAAATAAATTCCAACCATACAACAAAAGGCCTGTTGGCATAAAGTTTACAGTCCTTGCAGATAAAAGCACTATCAGATGTATAGAAGCACAGATCATGTGACCTGAGTGCTAATGTTTCAGGCTGTAGAATCTGATGGAGCAGCACGATCTTCACCTTTTTTCCGCCATTGATCTTGAACAACGAAGCGAATGTCTGATAGTCTGGTTTCAAAACCATTCATATCTTGACGACATTTGTCAACCACTATTCTTGTTTCCAAAACGACGTCCATTAGGGATTGGACTTGTGTCTGGAGCACAGATATATCACTCTGTCTAGCAGGAAGATTTTGTTTAGTAGGCGATTTGGACGAGGTTACCTTGACAACCAACCCAGAATTACGCAGGAAGGTCCTTTTTGCACTGTTAGTGGAGAGATACTGACGCACTGCAGCAAGAGGTGACATTGTGCCTGTGGTAGCCTCGTCACCTTCAGGTGGTTGTGGCTGTTCAATCATTTATTCCATAGCTTCCTGAAAGTTTGAACTTGTAGATTAGTGTACCAGATAAGTTACTAATGAGACAAAAACAAACAAAGTAGGTTACACGTTTATACATAACTTATTTTGGTGAACTACTGTAATACATTAGCATGTATTGTAGTGCTAACTACATAATAAAATCACTTTTGGAACATATGTCCATGTAGCATGCCTACTGTATTGTCTATTTCCTCACATTCGTTGACATCTAAGGATAAAGTGACATGGTTTAAAGTAGGATGAACATAGTATGACATCATTCATATCATGGGCAAACAGATATAAAACAAACAGGCTATTTTATCATTGTGTGCGCACGTGAACATAATAACTAGATTACAGATCAAGACCAAAAGAATATCCTTCATCTCTTTTAAACCATGTAAGGTGAAATGATATGTTAAGACAACTGTGTATAAAAGTGAACAGAGTAACTGACATTGGCTGCAAACCAAGTAGTTAAATGAACACATCACAGTACCAATCAGTTCAAAGGCAGGAGGAGTAAGGACTTACAACAGCGGCTTGAACTGGTGTGCTCATGCCCTTCATCTTGCTGGTGTGGCAATCCTTGAAGATTTGTGCTGCATTCGGTTCAGGTTCTTTTTGGTCTGCACAGGCTTTCCTCTGTATTTGGAACAAGTCAATATAGATACGATAATATGGCACAGAAAAAAGAAGGAAGTAGCAGCTATTTACAAGAGCCTCGTAGTGTGCAATATAGCTACGAGATCCCGTTGTCTGTTGGAATTTCACTTTAGAACGGTTGGTCTTGTTCTTCAAACAGTTAGCCTAGAAGAAGATACACTTGTAAGACACATACATAAATACAAGTTCAATATGTGCTCTGATCAAATACATATAGCCTACCTGATACTTTGGATCAGACCAGTGTTTAACAAGGGTTGTCCAGTCTTCATCTGTAATATATTCCACTGGAGATGTTTGGGCGATTTCATTGTTAGCCTTGCCTTCAAAGTGAGATTCAGCAGACTGGAAAAATGAGTGCATGCTTGTTTAGTTGCATCATCTTTCGGATCCAACTTGAAACTCATCTGTTGAAAAAATAATGTGAGTCTTATTAGGAGGAAGCTAGAAAGTATGGGACAGAGCAAGACAATATTACTAATTGCGATGAATAACATTACTTATGGATAAATGGTCAAGGAAGGTGTTAAACTGGGTATTGTCTTTCTCATTCTTGTACTGGATCCATGTTGGGAGGATACGTGCATGACACCTAACGGCAACGGCTGCCTCTGATACTAACTTGGCTGACTCTGTAGCATCACGTGGCCTTTTTAAACCTGCCACAAAATGGATCTCCATTCTTCCTCCTTTAGATTTTGTTAATCTGTCAAGCATTATCCCTGATGTCTGTTTCCGCTTGCGCCGTGGTGCTAGTTCAACAACGAATATGGAAAGTGTTAGTGTACATCAAACTGTGAGAGTACATATAAAGGAGCATGCAACTGCAACTTGACTCGGTCAGGTACCGTCTTGGTGTTGATGCTCATGAGGTTCATCTGTGTTGGAGATATGCCCTAGAGGCAATCATGTATGATGATATTTCCTATGTGTTTATGAATAAAGATAGTCCTTGGACATTATCAATGATGTGTATCAACAAGTATGTGACTTGTTTGTGGGACTATGCATTGTATGATGACTGTCCTAAAAGGTCCCTAGTCGAAAGGGCTGTGTGGACGCGCAGCCGACTAGACTAGCATATGACACGGTCGATGGCTCGGTCTCACTAGCCATGGAGCATTGGATGCTAACCGGATAATATGGACTTGGAAAGGTCTGGTCGGATTTGATGTAGTCGAATCCGAGTCGAGATAAGGTCTGAGTCGGACAGACCCAACTATGAGACGCAACGATATGTCATCTGTGAGTCTCTAGTGCAACATACATTCTATGTCCTAAGACCTGAGCTGACGCATGTACTCGGGATGGTGACAGACTTGCTTTGAGCCGACCAAGCGCTACTCCATGACTGGGTAGTTACAAAGGTAGGTTTCGGGTTTGTCCAGTTCCATGTTGCGAGACATGGTCGAGCAAGATGGGATTTGCCCCTTCGATCAGGAGAGATATACTCTGGGCCACTCATGTGATCCGACTAGGATAAGCATGGCCATGCGACAAGGATTATGAGATAATCCGGATAGTGGTCGGCATCACTTGAACGAGAAAGAGGTCGGGCTACCACAAGGATGACAGACTCGCCTTGAGCCCGACAACATATATCGTGTGGCAAAGGGAACAAAAGTATGTTGTACAGGTTCGCCTAACCAGCTTCATAGTCTGCTTGGTGGTCGGCACGCCTTGCTAGAGGCCGCTACCAACCATGCAGGTCGGAGGTGATCCGAACTGTGACCAAGCCGACTTGAACCTAAGGGGTCGCGCGCTTAAGGGAAGGAACCTACGAGGTCGGATCCGAGGACACTGGTCGGATGTGATCCGAGCTGTATTCGGATTGTGGCCGAGTAGACTTATGGGCTTTAGGGTCCGTGCGAGGCCCAAGTGTTGAGCCCGTGACGGACGCCTATATAAAGTGGGGTGCGGCACACTCATGTATGGGGACGGTGAAAGGATCGATACGGTCGACTAGAGGGGGGGGGGTGAATAGGAGACTACAAATTTTACTCTTTCTTGTCAATTTTAAGGCTTAGCGGATAAAAAGGGTTCACTAGATATGCAACTAGGTGAACACAACCTATATGACAAGCAAGCTCTAAGCTAAATATGCTAGGCAACAAACTAATTAGCAAGTCAACAAGCATACAAGGCTAAGTAAAGTGCGGGAAAGGATTAACCACAAGTGAGACGAGGACGCGGATTTTATCCCGAAGTTCACTCTTCCTTGGGGAAGAGCTACTCTCCGTTTGGAGCGGTGCCAGAGCCAAAGCTTGCGGAACGCCACCGAAGGCTCACCGTAATCTCCTTCGAGTCACCCCCAACGGATGAGCCTCGAATCACTCGGGGTTGGTCTTGAAGGCGACCACCACACCTTTACAAACTTCTCCGGAGCACACCACAAGCAAGGAAGCTTCCGGAGGAACCTCTAACCGCCTAGGAGCCCAAGATCCAAGAGTAACAAGTCATGGTGGATGAATGTTGTGAGGAACGCGATTTGGTTTGGTCAAAGTGTAGATCGGGTCTTGCTCTCCCAATCCACAAAGTTTCAACAAGATTGGGTGGAGGGATTGAGAGTAGTGAGCAAAATGGGGTGTAGCAATGGAGGAGCTCAACAAGACATTAGGGTTAGGGGATGGAGGAGGAAGAAGGGGGCTTATATAGTGTTCTTGGCCGGGAGGGGATTTCTTCCCGTTGGACCCCGTGCGCACGGGCCAAGTCAGCCCCGTGTGCACGGGGTGTCCAGTGAGTTTCGAGGTACCCCGTGCGCACGGGGGTCAGAGACCCCGTGCGCACGGGGTGTCCCGAAATATTCTGACTACCCCGTGCGCACGGGGGTTAGAGACCCCGTGCACACGGGGTGTCCAGAAGATTTCTGATGAAACATCACAGGACACCACGGCAAAGCACAAAATAAGTGGAATATCTTTTTGGACTGGGGGGTCGCACACCTCCATCAATGGACACCTTGGAACCAAAGTCCTGAGATAAACTTTAGCAACCAACATTAGTTCCACTAACCACATTGTCATCACACCAAAATATAATCTAAGTGATACTTGCACTTTCAATCTCCCCCTTTTTGGTGCATTGATGACAATATGGTTAGGACATGGCATATAGGATACAACTTAAGTAAACAACCATGCGACAATAGTTGATCAAAGGAGCTCCCCCTATATATGTGCAAGGAAAAAAATGCTTGATTATGCATCAAGCACACACATATGAGGCTCCCCCTAGATCCACATTGTCAAGGCATGCGATCAACATAATAATACCCAACACGGTGCCTAGATCACATGCAAGTGTGGTGAGCATAAAACGTGAGACTAACCTATAGAAGCTTGATCATACTCCACAAGATATATCAACATAAGCATAGATAAATTCCATCAAGTAGATAGTCTCTCACATAGACTAGGTAGCTCACGACCACACCGCGAAAGCAAGTAAATAAGAGTATCTCAAGCCAAATAAACACAACCAAAACAAACGAGGCCTTGAGATCTCACCCAACTGAAACCAACTGCAAATGCCCCTAATAGAACACTTCTCCCCCTTTGTCATCAAGACAACAAAAAGGGAAAAGGCGATGCTAACGAGACTCTAGACAAGAGGAGGTGCGCTCGAAGCATCATCATCATCATCATCATCATCAAAGTGCCATCCCTCCAAGGGAAAAGAATGAGTTGTGGCCACACTGTCGTTGTCCTCGGACCCTGGACCAACCTCCTCACCAGCTGCAGCACGCTCAGCCTTCTTCCGACGGCTCACCAGCTTGCCCTTGTTGATCTCCTTGACCTGACGGCGCTGAATGGACTGACACATTTTGAACATGTTGCTCACGGTCTTCAGAAGAGACTTCTTCTCCTCTCTGGTGAAACTGGCATCAGTAGCAACCTGCTTCCCTTTGCTACGCGGAATCCGTACATAGGATGAACATCCCTCAGTGTAGGTAGCACGATCCTCAGGCCTGGGGTTGCGCCCCTTCTTGGGAGGCACATATGGTGGAGGAGCAGCCGGAAGCCAGTTGGCATCACGCTTCGGAAAGGAGGTGCGGTACTTGGCAATGTACCTGGCGGGATAGACAGACTCAATCAAAGCTTGGATGAACGGAGCATAGATGCATGACTTGTTCTCCTGAACACACTGCCTGATCTCAAAGAACATGAAGTCCAGAACATCCACTTTCTTCTTGTCATGAAGGTAGACAAAGATGTCCAACATGGAGCTCCTCAGATTGTGAGAGTCCCCGGTCTTAGGATTAAGCGTGTACCTAAGAATGTGACGCATAGTATCATAGGTTGGTTTCAAATGTTTGATAGAACCGGTGGTGAAGGCCTTGTCTGGCTTGTAAGCAAAAGCAGTCTCATCCTTGTCTCTACCTGTCTCCCGAGCACGGCCATACTCAGGATGCTCCTCAGCAAAGAACCGATACGGAATGATGTCAGAGAACTTGGCCATGGAGGCCTCACACTCATATGTGCCAGACATCCAAGTCATAGTGCGAGCCTCATCACTGTGGAAGTACACGGTGGCAAAGAACTGCATCACAAGATCTTCACTGTACGGATGGTGGAAGGCGACGAACGGGATCAAGCCAAGCCTCCCAAGAGCATTATACACACCAGGATAGATATGATCATTGTCCCGAAGAGCCTCCACATTGATTTGCTTGTGGGGGGCAAACTTGTTTTTCTTGGTCATGATCAGCTCAGAGAACACACGGTGTTGAAAATCACTCTTGAATCTTGGGTCAACCCCTGCATCAGTGTTTGGCACATAGGGGAAATCCTGCCTGCGAGCCCAAAGCTCTGGCTTGGTCCACTTAGAGAGAGGTAGATTCTTGACATTCCGACCTCCTGGGAGCACATGTTCCTCTCCTTCCTCCTCATCAACATCATCAGCAGAATCATCCTCAACTTCTATCTCTGCATCTGCGGGGTTCTCATAGTGAGCATCTTCCTGCGAATCATACTCCTCTTCTGAATCCTCGGAGGCCTCAATCACTGGCTGCTTGGAGGCGGCACGGCGAACACGGCCCAGCTCAGAGCCCTGACCAATTCTTTCGGACGGCTGACGAAGAGCCAAAGTGAATTCCCTGGAACCTGCCTTGGTGCGCTTGCGACGGAGCTCGGACCTCTTGTCGGCAGAATCTGAAACACAACAGCAACAAAACACAACAAACACGAGAGACACAAATAAGTACAAGTGCTCGAGAAGCTGGCGAGGAATGGAAGACAGAGAAGAAACAGGACTGGCACCACTGTGTACCCCGTGCACATGGGGGTCTGACCACCGTGGACACGGGGGTCCCGTGCGCACGGTACAAGGCCCGTCGACACGGGGTTCGCCCAGCGGCAACCACTTCTAGATCGAGATCCGGGAGTGAGTGCGGCAGGGAGAACCACCACAGTAATGCCCATCCGATTCTAGTCTATCACAAGGGAACGACTGGCCTAGACTAGTAGAGGAGGCAACCCTAGACTAATAAGGATCCAAGGAGGAAAAATAAGGACAAGGGGAGGGGGATACCAGAGGAGGACCCCATCCCGGGAGATCTCCACGGAGCAGCGAAGTCCCGCGGCGCACGGAGGAGCACCGGCGACAAGGAGGCGACCTGGAGGCGATCTGGGGCGTGGAGGGGGCGACTGGGTGGGAAAGAACCCAAACCCCCCCACATCCCACCTCTTCAGGGCCAGAAACCGCAGACCCCGTGCACACGGGCTAAAGGCCCCGTGCGCACGGAGGCCCGTGCGCACGGAGGCCCGTGCGCACGGAGGCCCGTGCGCACGGAGGCCCGTGCACACGGTACAAGGGCCGTGGGCACGGGGTATCCAGAGGATTTTGACAGGAAGAAGCTTGTTGGGTTATGGCTGAATGCAAATTCTTACCAAGACCCCAAAGAGCATTTCCGCCTCACTTATGAATCATGTCGCAGAAGAAATCCAACACTACTAGAAGGGAGTATGTGTAGCACTTGCACTGGAAGAGAATCGAGAAACACACACACACACACCGAAACACGAACACAAGGACAAGAAGAACCACACAAAAAAAGAAAAAAGATCCAACCTCCAACGGAGGGCGGTGGCCGAAGCCACCATGTTTGAGTTTGTTTGGTATGGCACCGCGAAGATATGAACCTTGGGCCCAAGACCAATACTCATCTTTGAAGCACAAATGCCATCTTCAAATGGCTAATGTGAAAGATTTTGTTCAATTTATGCACTAGTAGGATAAGATAGCTCATTAGTTGAGCTAGCTCCCCCTACTTAGGTGCCTACATCTAAAACAAGATACTAGTAGAGTATGTGTGTGTATGCAAGAACCTCAATCCAAGTTACTTATATCCACGATATTCAGCTCATGCCTTAACTCGCGGAATCTTGCTTCATCAAGTGGCTTGGTGAAAATGTCGGCAAGTTGCTTCTCGGTGTTGACATGGAATAAATCAATGTCTCCCTTGGCCACATGATCTCGAATGAAGTGATGACGAATCTCAATATGTTTGGTTCGGCTATGTTGCACTGGATTGTCGGCGATCTTGATTGCACTTTCATTGTCACAAAATAGAGGCACTTTGTCACATTTGACACCATAATCCATCAAAGTTTGCCTCATCCCTAATAATTGTGCACAACAACTTCCTGCGGCAATGTACTCGGCCTCGGCGGTTGAAAGGGACACACAATTCTGCTTCTTTGAAGACCAACTTACCAATGACCTCCCTAGGAATTGACATGACCCAGAAGTGGACTTGCGGTCTACCTTGTCTCCGGCCCAATCCGAATCCGAATATCCCAATAACTTGAAAGTTGCTCCTTTGGGATACCAAAGGCCCAAGTTTGGGGTATGAACCAAATATCGAAGGATTCTTTTCACTGCCGAAAAAGGGCTCTCCTTGGGAGCGGATTGAAATCTTGCACACATACACACACTCAACATAATATCCGGCCTAGATGCACACAGGTAAAGCAAAGAACCGATCATAGAGCGATATACCTTTTGATCCACATCTTTACCATTGGGATCAAGATTAAGTTGGATATTTGTGGGCATGGGCGTCTTCATGGGCTTGACATCTTGCATTTTGAACCTCTTGAGCATGTCTTGAATATAAAGTGCTTGGTTGATGAAGGTTCCTCCTCTCAATTGCTTCACTTGAAATCCGAGGAAAAACTTCAACTCTCCCATCATGCTCATAGAAAATTCCTTGGTCATAAGATTATCAAACTCAACGGTAATAGCATGGTTAGTGGAACCAAAAATAATATCATCAACATATATTTGGCACACAAACAATTCTCCTTTTACCCTCTTCGTGAAGAGAGTGGAATCTATTAACCCGATCTGGAACCCCTTCTCGCTTAAGAACGCCGTAAGGTGATCATACCAAGCACGAGGTGCTTGTTTAAGTCCATAGAGCGGCTTATGGAGTTCATAAACATGAGAGGGGTACATGAGAGGGGTGATCGGGATCTTCGAAACTGGGAGGTTGTTTGACATACACCAACTCCTTAAGAGGGCCATTAAGAAATGCACTCTTCACATCCATTTGATACAATTTAAAATCATGATGTGAAGCATATGCAAGCAAGATACGAATGGACTCAAGACGGGCAACGGGGGCAAAGGTTTCACCGAAGTCCAAACCTTCAACTTGGGTGAACCCTTGTGCCACTAACCTTGCCTTGTTTCTAGTGACTTGTCCATGCTCATCTTGTTTGTTCTTAAAGATCCACTTTGTTCCAATGACATTATGATGTTCTTTGGGTCTCTTCACAAGAGTCCATACTTTGTTGCAGGTGAAGTTGTTGAGTTCTTCATGCATGGCATTTACCCAATCCGGGTCGTCAAGTGCATCTTCAACCTTAAGGGGCTCAACACAAGAGACAAACGAGTGATGTTCACAAAAGTTTGCCAAACGTCTACGAGTAGTTACCCCTTTGTTGATGCTTCCATAAATGTTGTCGGTGAGATGTTGAAGATGCTTTAACTTGGCGGCCGCTTTTTGCACTTTGAGGGTAAGCTCTTCTTCACTTGGTTTTGAACTTGTGGAAGAAGCTTGGCCTTGGGAA
Organism: Triticum aestivum; assembly: GCF_018294505.1. NCBI lineage: Eukaryota > Viridiplantae > Streptophyta > Magnoliopsida > Poales > Poaceae > Triticum > Triticum aestivum. The sequence continues at coordinate 77,372,461 of NC_057802.1, read as the reverse complement.
TGCTTTAGCCTTGGAGACACCCTTCTCTTCACAACCTCTAGTTCTTGATCACTTGGATGTGATGATGTGGAAGACACTTGAGGTTGGGATTGATCTTGATCTTGATTAAGAGCTTGACCTTGGGCCTCACGGATTGGTTCTTCGCCATTTGGTTGAGCTTGCCCTTGATCTCGCTCGGGAACATGAGGGACTTGATCTTGTTCTTGGATAGGTTCATGATTTCCCATAGCATCTTGACCTTGTGGTGGCGGTGATGACTTCCCTTGTGGAGAATCCACAAGAGGGGCTCTTACTCCTTCTTCTTCTACTTGGACTTGGGGTGTTTCTTTTGGACGAATGTGGCCTATCCCCATAGTCCTTATAGCTTGTGAAGGAGCCTCATCACCTACAACACTAGGAACAATTTGCTCCGCACGGGAACCGTTATCTTCATCAAACTCCACATTTACCGTTTCCTCAATACATCCGGTGGATTTGTTGAGAACACGGTAAGCATGAGAGTTTGATGCATATCCAACAAATATGCCCTCATAATTTTTAGGCGCAAACTTAGCTAAACGGGATTTCTTATTTAGAATGAAACACTTACAACCAATACTCGAAAGTATTTGACGTTAGGCTTTCTCCCGATTAGGAGTTTGTAGGGAGTCTTGTTCTTGAGCTTACGAAGATAAAGCCGGTTTGTAGCATGGCACGCGGTGTTGATGGCTTCGGCCCAAAGCTTGTATGGAGACTTGTACTCGTCAAGCATGGTCCTTGCCATCTCAATGAGAGTCCGGTTCTTCCTTTCCGCAACACTATTTTGTTCGGGAGTGTATGGCGCGGCATATTGATGCTTGATCCCCTCATCGCTCAAGAACTCGTTCATAGTGTAATTTTTGAACTCGGTGCCGTTGTCACTTCGAATTGCCTTGATCTCACAATTATGTTGACGTTGAGCTTCTTTGGCAAAGTTGATGAAGGTGTCTTGAGTTTCATCTTTAGTCTTGAGAAAGAACACCCATGTATATCTTGTATAGTCATCGACAATGACAAGGCAATACCTCCTCCCTCCCAAACTATCATAAGATGGAGGCCCAAAGAGATCCAAGTGAATGAGCTCGAGAGGCCTCAAAGTGGTAATGATAGTCGTCACCTTATGAGCTTTTTCATGAAGTTTTCCGGCAATGCAAGCACTGCAAGGACGATCTTTGGCAAAAGACACATTGGTTAGTCCAAGGATGTGCTCCCCCTTTAAGAGAGCTTGTAAATTTCTCATGCCAGCGTGTGCTAGCCGACGGTGCCAAAGCCACCCCACGTCGGCCTTGGCCATTAGACATGTTGCAAGATAAGTTTTCTCATTTGAGAAATCAACCACATAAAGGTTGTCTTCAACATGCCCAACAAAGACCACTTTGAGATTGCTTCTCTTAAAGACGGTCACATGAAATTCACCGAAATGAGAATCATAACCGGCACGTGCCAATTGAATCGTAGAAAGTAAATTGTAGTGAAGGGATTGAACAAGCATGACAATCTTAAGTGATGCATCACTAGAGATTACCACCTTGCCCAAACCCAATACCTTGCCCTTGCTATTGTCACCAAAAGAGATGTTTGAAGTGGCCTTGAGCGAATCAATGAACTCCACAAGCATCTCCCTCTCTCCGGTCATATGATTGGTGCAACCACTATCGATCACCCATTGTGTTCCACCGGAGGTATAGTCCTACAAGAATCAAGCTTTGATTTTAGGTCCCCATTTTGCAATGGGTCCTAGAGAGTTAGCAACAAGGGTCTTAGGAACCCAAATAGTCCAAGCATAATCATCATAGTTAGTGCCAACAAATTTAGCAAAGGTATAACCATCATCTCCTCTCACGAGGACATAAGATGGGTTGTTCTTGCCGGCAAACTCTTTGGGAATGGCCTTGTCCCTAGTGACCTTGCCATCCCCAACATTCCCTTTTTCCTTCTCATTCTCCTTGTGTCCTTCATGAACAAATGCTATCTTTTGTTGGGGAGGAGGAGTAGGACCGATCTTCTTCTTGTGGCTCTTCTTCTTGGTCTTCTTCTTCTTAGAAGAGGGGTCAAACCCAATTCCCTCCTTGGCAACACACTCCTTTTGGTTGCTCAAGAGGTCATTGAGGTTTTTCTCCCCTTGAATGCACGACACAAGCCCTTTCTCAATTTGGGCTTTTAACTTCTTATTCTCCTCTTGGAGAGAGGTGCAATCATGAGCAAAGTTAGCCGTACAAGATTCATCATTTAAATCAATATGAGGGACGGAAGTAAGAGCCTTAATGGTTGTAGCTTTAAGTTGAGAATAAGACTCGGTGAGGGCAATGAGGTCACCTTTGACAACCTTGGAACTAGTCACAAGGAGCTCATGTTCCTCAACAAGTCTCGTGTGATCAACTAGAAGCTTTTCAACCCTTACTTTAAGGGCATCCTTGTTCTCAAGTGCAAGTTGCAATGCATCATCGGTTTTAACGAAGTCAATTTTATGAGAAGACAAGGCTTCCTCTAGTGATGCTCTCATGACACTCTCTTCATGCAGCTCGTGCTCAAGGAGTTCGACTCTCTCTTTTTCCTCTATGAGGAGGTTTTCAACATTCTCAATAAAATCATCGCGTTCGGCGAGTGATTTAAGGAGATCGCTAAAACGAGCACGAGCTTCACCATGAAGAGTTTTCATGAAAGCCATCAAGGATTCCTCATCATTATCCACACCATCATCACACTCATCCTCCACTATCTCACATGAAACACTGGGAGTGTGGATGAAGGGTTTTAGAGATTTGGACTTTGTTTTTACCTCTTTGGCCATGAGGCAATGATGAGTGAACGGCTTGTCCTCATTGGGAGAGTCGAAGAGGCCGGTGGTGGAGGAGGAGGTAGTGGCATGCATGGCAATGGTGGCCGTGCCCACATGATCATCATCACCGTCATCTTCATCTCCGGACATGTACTCCTCATGAACAAGAGCCTTGTCATCTTTCCTCTTGGAAAACTTGGCGAACTTCTTCTTCTTGAGCACAAGCTTCTCGGACTTGTCTTCACGTCTCTCATAAGGACAATCATGCACAAAATGTCTTGGGCTATCACAATTGTAGCATTTTCTTCGTCCAAACGATCTTCCTTGCAGATTCTTCCCTTTGTTTGCCATGGTCCCGGAATATTTCTTGACCAAGAGAGCCAAGTCTTCTGCAAAGTCATTTGCCGGGCATGAGGTGTCAACATCTTCCTCACAAGTCTCTTCAACAACTTCTTCATCCCTTGAGGGTTGGGCAACTACTTTCTTGGCCTTCAATGCAAGATTTGAGTTCTTGGTGGCTTGAGCTATGGCAAAGGTCTTCTTGGACTTGGTCTCCAAAAGAACATGAGTTGAGAAAGTGGATACAACTTGTGCCGCGATCAACTTTTGATAGTCCGGGCGTTGATGTATCATCATCACCATGGTATGTTCCGTGAGAACCATAGCATCAATGAACTTGTCCTTAATGAAATCATCATTTGCCCAAGTGCACCCAAAGGTTCTCAAATTGAGCACAAGAGACTTCAACCTTCGATATACCTCTTCCGCGGACTCACCCTCATTTCTCACAAATAGGTTGACTTCTTGCTTGAGCAAAGCCAACCGAGATCTTCGAATTGCTTCATCACCTTTGAGGGCCTCCTCAAGGCAATCCCAAATTTCCTTGGCGGTCTTGAGTAGAGCAATGGAGTCACTATAGTCATCGGTCACCGCGGTGCGCAACATGTTGTGGGCGGTAGCATTGAGTTGATCATCAACCGCTTCTCTTGGAGTGAGATTCATGGGATCCTTGGGGTTGAAACCGTTGACCACAATCCACCATAGTTGTGTAGATGCACTGCGAATATGAGACTCCATATCTAGCTTCCACTTAGCAAACGCGTTAGCTTTCAAAAGGGGCGGAGGCCCCACAGGATTAATGCGAGGGTGTTGCAAGGGTTGTGGTGAGTAAAAGGGTTCCACGGCATTGTACTTGGGAACTTGAGTGCGAGCTGGGGATGCAAGAGGTTCTCTCGAATCATCCGCATCATGAACCGCATTTGGATCAAATGAGTTTGAGGCGGATGTCGAGGGCTTTAAGCGAGCATCAATTTCCTCCTTGACCGAGGAGCGAACTTCTTTCAACATAGCAGTTTTGAGGTCCGGAAACATTGAAAGAATATCGGCCGCAGTCAATGGGGCCCCCGGGTTAATGGGGGCGACGGGAGCAATGGTCGGAGCAACAAGTGTGTCGGCCGCGGCGGGGGGTAGGTTTTGACCATCCTCCGCAAGTGGTGCGTCACCTCCCTCATTCCCTAGATCGACCATATCCTCTAAGGTTGTAAAAACTTATATTAGAGCACGAGGCTCTGATACCAATTGAAAGGATCGATACGGTCGACTAGAGGGGGGGGTGAATAGGACACTACAAATTTTACTCTTTCTTGTCAATTTTAAGGCTTAGCGGATAAAAAGGGTTCACTAGATATGCAACTAGGTGAACACAACCTATATGACAAGCAAGCTCTAAGCTAAATATGCTAGGCAACAAACTAATTAGCAAGCCAACAAGCATACAAGGCTAAGTAAAGTGCGGGAAAGGATTAACCACAAGTGAGACGAGGACGCGGATTTTATCCCGAAGTTCACTCTTCCTTGGGGAAGAGCTACTCTCCCTTTGGAGCGGTGCCGGAGCCAAAGCTTGCGGAACGCCACCGCAGGCTCACCGTAATCTCCTTCGAGTCACCCCCAACGGATGAGCCTCGAATCACTCGGGGTTGGTCTTGAAGGCAACCACCACACCTTTACAAACTTCTCCGGAGCACACCATAAGCAAGGAAGCTTCCGGAGGAACCTCTAACCGCCTAGGAGCCCAAGCTCCAAGAGTAACAAGTCATGGTGGATGAATGTTGCGGGGAACGCGATTTGGTTTGGTCAAATTGTAGATCGGGTCTTGCTCTCCCAATCCCCAAAGTTTCAACAAGATTGGGTGGAGGGATTGAGAGTAGTGAGCAAAATGGGTGTAGCAATGGAGGAGCTCAACAAGACATTAGGGTTAGGGGATGGAGGAGGAAGAAGGGGGCTTATATAGTGTTCTTGGCCGGGAGGGGATTTCTGCCCGTTGGACCCCGTGCGCACGGGCCAAGTCAGCCCCGTGCGCACGGGGTGTCCAGTGAGTTTCGAGGTACCCCGTGCGCACGGGGGTCAGAGACCCCGTGCGCATGGGGTGTCCCGAAATATTCTGACTACCCCGTGCGCACGGGGGTCAGAGACCCCGTGCACACGGGGTGTCCAGAAGATTTCTGATGAAACATCACAGGACACCATGACAAAGCACATAGTAAGTGGAATATCCGAGGAGGTGTAGGAGGGCTGGTGTATCTGTCTTGGAGGCATTCCCACACGACACTAACTCCACGAAGACCCCTCTTGATAGTGCGGTTTTACCTACGACTCAAATCGAACCAAAACGAAAAAACCTTCGAATCACCGGTAACCACGCCTTTGATCTTTTTGGACTGGGGGGTCGCACACCTCCATCAATGGACACCTTGGAACCAAAGTCCTGAGATAAACTTTAGCAACCAACATTAGTTCCACTAACCACATTGTCATCACACCAAAATATAATCTAAGTGATACTTGCACTTTCAGACGGCTTTGACGCTTTCACTAGGGTTTGCATGTGTTGCGAATAGACACCTCCACTCGCCGCCGGTTGTGTGATCGGACCAAGTAGTTCGCCGCACGACGTTCCTCCTGCACGCGCGGATACCGTTAGAGGCGGTGTACTTGCGCGCTCTGGCGAACTTGTACGTGGGATCTGACGACTGGCTGTTCGAGGGAGATCGGACGAGGAGGAGACGATCAACGCGGACGCGTTGCCCCAACTCTTCTTCCGCTGTACGACACTGCGCGTCTAGTGGTAACAAACTGTGATCCATCTCCCGTAGCATGTTCATGTTGTTCTGCGCGTAGGAAAATTTTAATTTCAGTCAACGCACCCTACGGTAGAACCCAACAATCTGATCTTGCCAAGTCCTGTTGTGTCAGCAGTGCTTCAGAAGTAGTGTTAGGTGTGAAGGTAGCTTGGGAACTGGCCAGTTCCAGAGCAAATGAACGAGTAACTCGTTGAGATGCTAGTATAGTTGAAGCGGATGCTGCAGCTGGTGGAGCAGGTGATACTATGTTTGTAGATTTAGCCGGTGGACTTGGACCTTCTACTGCACTATAAGTACCAGCAGAATCTTGACGGCAGATCCTTTTCCGTTTCACCCGACGAGTAACACCACTCCCTACTATATTATTTTCCTTGCTCTTTTTTGACTTTGCCATGTCAAGCCGTACCCACAACACAAAAGAATAAAATCGCTCTTCAGAACACATTGATGCATGATACAGACAAGCAATACTTTGATGTAAGACAACCGTATGAGGATGGAATATGTAAGAAAAACAGGACGGCATGACATATTCACAGCTACGATGTGTAAACTAAGCAGAAGGATTTTCAAGAAAATAGAAGTAATGCAAGCTAGACACCATATGAAAGATGCAACCAATATTACTCTGCCAAGTTAAAAGTGTCTTGTCATAAGTGGCAATTCGAAAAATTAGAAGCAGTACAACGTAGAAATTAATGCAAGATGCAACCACTATCAAACTGCCATGTTAAAAGCGTCCAATCATGAGTGACTGATGCGGTATACACAACAGCAGTACTTTGATGTAAGAACATGGTATGATAGATAGATGCAGTGTATTCTAGACACAGAAAGCCATGTCATATGCACATGTATAACATATAAACTCAGCAGGTGCAATTTAATCAAAATAGAAGAAATACAGGCTAGACAACATATGCAACATGAAACCAATTATCACATTGTCAACTTAGAGCAAGCACCTGCGATGGTGGAGTACGGGAGATGAACTCATCATGTAGACTTGGGACTTCAACTTCATTAGCAGTAGCAGTGGCAAATCTAGAGAGTCTCTGTTTGCGTCGGTGCGGAGGACCACCAACATCCCCTAACTTACTCTTTTTCCTTCCTATTTTCTGATATTGCCTTATGAAGTCAAAACCACAAGAAGATGAATAAAATTAGCTCTGCATAACTGGTTGATGCATGATACAGACGAACACTACTTTGGTGTAAGGCAAGCGCGGGATAGGAGGATGGAATATATACAAAAAAAGACAGTGTTTCATATTCACACGTACAATAGGAGGATGGAATATGTATGAAAAAAAGTAAGCGGAAGGCATTTCAACAAAATTAGAAGAAATGAAAGCTAGGCACCATATGAACATGCAATCAATATCACTCTATCAGGTAAAAAGTGTCTCGTCGTAAGTGCCATTTCAACAAATTAGAAGCAGTACAAGCTAGAAGACAATGCAAGATGCAACCTACATCACAGTCCCAAGTTAAATGTGTCTTATGGGTAAGTGATTGCTGCAGGTATAAGTTGTAAGCTACGCAGATGCAATTCAACATAATCAGAAGCAATACAAACTAGACATCATACGGAAAATGCAACCACATATAATAGTTCCAAGTTAGAGCAAGAACCTGTGATGTGGATTAGGGGAGATGTGCTCATCATGTACACGTATGTTCTATAAACAGGAACACGTGTCATATTCACAGGCATTATGTGTAAAGTAAGCAGATGCAATTCAACAAAGTTAGAAGCAATACAAGCTAGACATCATACACAACATGCAACCATATATAATAGTGCCAAGTTAGAGCAAGCACGTGTGATGGTAGAGTAGGGGAGATGTGCTCATCATCTACACAGCTCGTTGACTGTCCAACCTTTTGTTGTCTTGCGAATCTTGTTGGGAGGATGGCGGAGTAGAATCTGTAGAGACCCCCTGTTTGAGTTGCTCCGAAGGACCACCATCATCCACTGCCGGACTAATTTCCTTCAGCTGTAATGATTTTGCATTGTGAAGTCAAACCGATAAGAAAAAGGAATAAAATTCGCTCTTCAGAACTCATTCATGCATGATACTGACGAACACTACTCGAATGAAAGGTAAACACATGATGCGAGGATGGAATATGTATGAAAAACAGGATGGCGTGACATATTCACACCTATGATGTGGTAACTAAGCAGAAGGCATTTCAACAAATTAGAAGCACTAAAAGCTAGACACCATATGAAAGATGCAACCAATATCACTCTGCCAAGTTCAAGTTGTATGGCGTTTCAACAAATTAGAAGCAGTACATGCTAGAAATCATATGCAAGACACAACCAATATCACAGTGGCGACTTAAAGGTGCCTTATCATAAGTGACTGATGCAGGATATGCAAGAACAGTAGTCTGATGTAAGAACATCGTGTGATCAGATATAGTATGTTCTAGAAACAGGAACATATATCATATTCACATGCATTATGTGTAAAGTAAGCAGATGCAATTCAACAAAGTTAGAAGCAATACAAGCTAGACATCATACGCAACATGCAACCACATATAATAGTGCCAAGTTAGAGCAAGCACCTATGATGGTGGAGTAGGGGAGATGTGCTCATCATCTACACAGCTACGTTGACTGTCTAGCCTTGCGTTGTCTTGCGAATCTTGTTGGGAGGATGGCAGAGTAGAATCTGTAGAGAACCTCTGTTTCAGTTGCTCGGAAGGACCACCATCATCCAATGCCTTGCCAATTTCCTTCAGCTTTATTGATTTTTCATTGTGAGGTCAAACCTACAAGAAAAAGGAATATAATTCGCTCTTCAGAACTCATTCATGCATGTTACTGACGAACACTACTCTGATGAAAGGCAAAGTCATGATACAAGGATGGAATATGTACGAAAAAATGGACGGCTAGACATATTCACACCTATGATGTGGTAACTAAGCAGAAGGCACTTCAACAAATTAGAAGCACTGCAAACTAGACACCATATGGAAGGTGCAATCAATATCACTCTGCCAAGTTAAAACTGTCTCGTCATAGGTGGCGTTCATCAAACTAGAAGCAATACATTCTAGAAATCATATTCAAGACGCAAACCAATATCACACTGCCAAGTTACAGCAAGCACCTTGGATGGTGGAGTAGGGGAGCGGAGACTTGGACCTTGTAATGCACTATCAGTACAAGGAGAATCGGTACAGATGCTCCGTTTACGTTGCTGTAGAGGACCACCATCATCGCCTTTCTTACTCTTTTCCTTCCTCTTTCTTGATTTTGCCTTGTCAAGTCAAACCCACAAGAAAATGGAATAAAATTTGCTCTTCACAACTCATTGATGCATGATACTAACGAACACTACTTTCATGTAACATCCCAAATTTTCAATCTGGAATGTTATACATAGGTCATTCATGCATATCATATTTCGTTGCATTTTCATTTTGCGATCCTCGTAATTCTAAGCAACTCAAGGACCCACGGAGAGAGTTGGAGATTTCACGTTTTTCATATTTGAGTTTTATCAAATATTGAAACAGGGATCATTTTGGGTTTTAATAATTTTTCTCTCCGAAAATATTTCTTATTAAAATATATGAGAGGAGATAATATGACTTGTCCAAAATAAAAGAGATATTGGAGGAAAAATATTAAAATCAAATAAATAATTTTATTTGAATTTTATTTGTGTTTTTATTTGAATTAGAAAAATATGCATTTTCCAAAATTGCATTTTAGGGCCAAGAAAATGTTCATCATGTTCTAAATTTTTTATTTAGACCGCGAAAATTTGTTTTGGTATTTTTAGATTTTTATTTTATTTTCTAGGATTTTTCCGGCGAAATCTGGTTTAAAAAAAATTCCCGCCGGACTAGACTGGGCCGAGGCCCAGCTGGCCTAGCCAGCGCCGCCGCCTCCCTCCCGTGCGTGAGATGGACTCGCCGGAGTCCGCCTGCGCCACGCCGCCGCGCCGCCCCTCCTCCAAGTCGGCCTCGACCCGAGCCCCCCTCTTAAATACCCCCCCGCCGCCGCCCTACCCCGCCACCTACCACCCCGCCGCCGCCGCCGCAAGGTGCCGCCGCCCCGCAGCTTGCCGCCGCCTGCGCGCCCCGCCGCCGCAAGCCGCCCCTCCTCCAAGTCGGCCTCGACCCGACCCCCCCCTTAAATACCCCCCGCCGCCGCCCTACCCCGCCACCTACCACCCCGCCGCCGCCGCCGCAAGCTGCCGCCGCCCCGCAGCTCGCCGCCGCCTGCATGCCCCGTCGCCGCAAGCCGCCGCCGCCCCGCAGCTCGCCGATGCCCCGCCGCCGCAAGCCCAACGCCGCGCCGCCCCGCCGGAGCCTCGCCGGAGGTAGCCGACGCCGCCGCCGCCGTTGTCGTTTTTTTGGTTAACCGTTCGGTTTTTTTCAGAACCCTAGATCTAGTTTTTTAGATCGGTTCATTCGGTTTTCCGTCGGTTTATTTATTTAGCGAACGTTCATCCGTATGTTCGTTTTAACGAACGTTGTTCATCCGTTAGTCACAGACAGTGAACGTTCGTTCGTTAGCCTGTTCGTCAGTTTTTTCTTTTTCCAGGGTTTTTTCGCGATTATTTTCGATCGTGATTTCTGTCCTAAACTTCTATCTAGTATAACTTTTCGCTCGTTTATCCCAATCAGGTGAAACAAGCACCTCGTTCTTCGTCTCGAAGTCCTCTTTATGTTTAACCAACTTGAATAAGATTTTGGTACTGTAAAATTTGACTCTAGTTCAGATTAGTAATCGGATCTTGTTTCTTTCGCAGTTTGAGTTTCGTTGCTGCGTTTGATTTGATTCTTTTTGCAAACCGGAGTTCTTCAGTTGAACTTTCTGGTTAGATCTTTTTATCTGAGTTTTAACCGTGTATATTTGCTTGATTGCTTATGTATGCTATTTTTTGTTTACGATAGAATTCCCGGAGTGCGAAGCGTGCTACTACGAGTCTCTAGGTTTTGCGGATCGTCAGCAAGGCAGGTAACACATTGATCATACCCATTTCATACCCAGTTTTTATGCATTAGTTACAATCCTCAAACACTACATGATTAGGATGTGATTAACATGTGGGTATTGGGAAGTAGATGATGAGGTAGAACGTATTGCCCTGTTTATTATCAAACCCTGGGAGTTACTTCTACGTTATGCTTATATTGCTATGCTATGCTCGTCGACGTGGATTGGGTTTGAGTGAATTCATGACAGATGTGAGTTGTTAGTTAATGGTTCAACTTAAGGTGGCAACTCTAATACACATCTGGGTGGATTGCTTGTGGGCACCTGGAGAATCCAAAGTTGTCCTAGGATATCCCGGAGTACCCGTGTGATCATCTTACGGTCCGCCACCCAGGCTCAAAGGGATCATAAGATTATTCATGCTAGAAACTTTCCGTGTGCAGCAACAATCCATTATGGGCTCTGGCATAGTTGAGTATGTTGCGTGACCTCTTTCAGTGGTAGGCTAGCAGATGTAGAGGGAAAGTAGGTGTAACTGTCTACCCAAAGTAAAGAGTTAATGCTTCTGAAATACCGTGTCTCGGTCATCCGTTTCTCAAACACCATGCAGTGCGAGAAATCAAACGGAGGAGATCGAGTCTTGTGGGGAATGCGCAAACCTCTGCATAGTGTATAAACTAATCATGGTTAGCCGTGTCCCCGGTTATGGACATTTTGAGTATCTGGTACTTGAATTATTGGTTTGATCTCATCACTCTAAATTAATTTGTTGGGTTGATAATGACTACTTTAATTGGGATTGAGTTGGAGGAACCTTCTCAATGATGTTTCAACCACCATGATAGTTAAATAAAAATCTATTCCTTTGTTGTAGGGAAAAATTGGCTTTTCGCAAAAACATTATAACCTTAGAGCCTCCATGTGACGCCCCAAGACCGACGCGCCAGAAGTCTTCCAGCTATTTTGTTGTCGCCATGTGTTTTTATTTTTGCTTGTGGCATTTCATCATGTCATCATGCATATCACATCCACATGTTTTCTTAAAACTCGCATCCATTGGTAGTTCCCGCTTCTCCCTATTGCCTTCGTTGCCCCTTTCGAGACCAACTGTTCTTTTGTTGTCCGGCCATTTGAACCTCTCTGCACAGTGCATCGACCCCTCGCCCGTGTCCGAAAACTTCCCCGACCCGAACTGGACTAGCATTACCGTTGGGTCCGGATCATCCCCTAACATCTATTAAACATCTCCGTTTCTTATTTGGACTTCCTAGCCTATTTTTCTCGACCGCTCAATTTTAATCGGAGGGACCGAATTAGCACATACCCAAAAATCCAACTGCTATATATACAGTCAAACCCTAGTTTCTAAGCTTGTCACATCCATCCTTCCCATCCGCCGCCACTCGACCAACTCCACCTCCCACCTCGGGATCTCCTCTCGATCCAAATCCTCCTGGACCAATTCCCTTGATTTCCGCCGCCGCCCGACTACAGCAAAGCCGCAGCCTCCCTCGCTCTCTGGATAAGCAGGAGCCCGAGTCTTTGCCTCTGCTCTTTCCCGCCCGTGCACCGCGGTCTGCTTGGCTGGAGGCCACCCCGAGCAGCAACCAGGAGCACGAGCTCCTCCTTCGACACCCCGCAGCCGAGGACCCCAACCCTGGCGTCCGCGTCGCCAAGTACCTCGACCAGCCGGAGCTTCTTCCAGCCTCACGCGCCCAAGTCCCCGAGCTCCTCTGGTCGCGCACGAGCTCCGCGACCCTGACGGCCACTTCGTCAGCCTCGTCGCCGTCTAGAGCCACCTCGTCCCCGCAACCCCGAGCTCCTTGACCAGCGCCGCGCCCGAGCCCGCAGCCTCCTCCTGCGACCTCCCGCAGGCCCGTGCCTGTGCCCCCTGGCCTCCTCAAGCAGGAGCTCTCCGGCAGCAACGACCAGCAGATGAGCGCCAAGCCCCTTCTCCATTCCCTCCCAGTCTTCCTTTCCTCCTCATGTATCTCTCTCTGTCTAGGAACCCAGGACCGCCATGACGCCACCACGAACGGGAGCAACCTCATGCAGCCCTTCACCTCCTGCCGTCGCCCGGATCCAGCGCCCCTTCGCCCGTCCATCCCCGGCCTCCTGTGCTCGCCTGCTTCCTCTGCATCGAAACCGAGCGCCCCATCTCGTTGACCAGATCGAGCGCGAGAGCTCGGGCACGACGCCCCAGCCCCCGCGCCTGGGCCACCTCTGCTTCGGTCCAGCGGCCCCCCTCCGTTGCGCGAGGCCCAGCGCTCCAGCTGGCCTCCTCTGCCTCGGCCTTTAGGCCCAATGTGAGCAGCCCAGTTCCATCAGTTTCGCCCCAGTGTAGTTTTTTTCCCTGGAAGAATTTGCTAAATATCCCGTGCATGCATAATTACAGAAAAATGCCATCATATTAAAGTGTTAATAAGTAATTATCCATGCATCTAAATTAAACATGTCATATATGTAAAATGATTAGAATTTCATCTAGTTTCATAATATGCTGCTCTCACCCATGTTTAAAATGTTTAAAATGCTGTTTGCATTTATTTTGCTAAATAACTTGTTAAAATGATTTATTTCATAACTAATTAACCGTAGCTCCAAATTTAATAAACTTTATATGTAAATGGGGTGGAAAAATGCCTAGTTTAACATGGTGGCATTACTTTGCATGTTTAACAACTCTAAAATATGGTTTAGGGCAGAATAGTACCATAACCAAAATATGCTTATGGGGATTTTCCGGAATTGTTGTTTGTTGTTTCGGCCTCATTTAAACTTGCCTAGATAGGTAGTTTTCATATGCTTCACCCCTTGCCATGTTTAATAACATTTAATATTGTTGGGTACATAACCGAGAGTGTAGCGACCCGACCCGAAGGGATCAAGTCTCTGTGCTTAAGTGTCATCCCTGGATCGGTATGCTGACACACACAGTACTTGAGGATTTATAACAGAGGTAAATCACATGTATAAAGTAACATAAATACTATTACCTCAATCCAAATAGCGGAAGTAATAGGGTTGTGGATTCCCATCAACACCAACGGCAAAGTTGAGTGTAGAAATCGTAACCCTAACGTATCACTTACTCGTCGTAAGATATCCTGCAACATGAAACGTTGCAGCCCGAAAACGGGTCAGCACATGGAATATGCTGGCAAATTCACACCATAGAGAAAAGATGAACAAAGGCTATCACTACATGCATATATGGCTGGTGGAAAAGCTCTATGGTTATAATGTTTTTGCGAAAAGCCAATTTTTCCCTACTTCAATGGAATAAAATTTATTTAACTATCATGGTGGTTGTGAAACATTGAGATGGTTGACAGCATCTCAATCCCAATTAAGTATCATCATTAACCCAACAATATTAATTAAAGTAACATGATGAGATCAACGAGATAATCCAAGAACTAGATACTCAAGATGTCCATAACCGGGGACACAGCTAATCATGATTAGTTTGTACACTCTGCAGAGGTTTGCGCACTTTTCCCCACAAGACTCGATCGCCTCCGCTTGATTCTCGCACTGCATGATGTTTGAGAAACGGATGACCGAGACACAGTCTTTCCGAAGAGGTCCCCTTAACCGATAGATAGGCCGGTACACCTACAATCCCCTACATTTGCTAGCCCATCATGGAAAGGTTTCCCACAACTTACTCAACTATGCTAGAGCCCATAATAGCTTGCGGCTGCACACGGAAGTTTCTAGCATGAATAATCTTATGATCCCTTTGAGCCTGGGTGGCGGTCCTTATACAAACAGACAACACTGGGTTCTCCAGGTGCCTCAATCCACCCAGATGTGAGTTTTAGTTGCCACCTTAAGTAAACCATTATTTACAATCTCACATCTGTCATGAATATCTCTCAAACCCAATCCACGTCTACGAGCATAGCATGGCAATATAATAGCAACGTAGAAGTAACTCCCAAGGGTTTGATAAGAAAACAGGTAATAGGTACTACCTCAACTACTTCCCAATACCCACATGTTAATCAGATCCTAATCATGCAATTGTTTGAGGATTCATCTAATGCAATAAAAACTGGGTATGGAAGGGATATGATCAAAGTGTGAACTTGCCTGCAATGTTGATGAAGATGATTCACACTCAAAACTCTTGATAGATCTACTCGTCACACTCCGGTCAATCTATCGTAAGCAAGCAATAGTAACCACACATAAGCAATCACTCAAAAGATCGAGAAGAACGAAGAAGACAATTCGGAAAACTTCAAAACCAAGCAATTAACTCTTGCAACATAAAACAATTTCTAACAGTACCAAAATTATGTGAATTTGGCCTTATCAGAAAGTTTAGGTCAAGAGCTTCGATTTGCAAAAAGAATCAACTCAAACGGAGTTACGGAACTCAAGTTATGATCAAAAGAAGATTCAAATTCAAATCTGTTTGCAAACAAATTTTAAATTTTCAAAAACATGTTTAAATTGTTTTACTGGATAGAGGGGATCATAACGAAGACGTGGGCGTTGGTTTCGTTGGATTTGGACAAACGAGTAAAAAGTTATAGTCGTTTGAAAAACAGGGGCTAAACGGTAAATAAAATCATCACAGATAGGTCCCTGGTGAAAAACTAAAATAAAAAAAAGACTAAATAGCGAACGTTCGTTGCCGAACGCTAACTGGCGAATCTGTTCACTGCTGAACCTGACCTAATGAACGTTCGCTAAATAGCTAGTAAATTAAAAAAACAAGTTTTATAAAAAAACCGAAACAAAAACCGGTCGGTTTTATCACCGGTTTGGGCGGTTCGGCGATACCGTCGGGTCGGCAAAAACCGGCGAGATCCGGCGAACGGCTCCGGCGAGCGGGGCGTCGGCAGCGGACTGCGGCGGCGGCGGCAGCCAGTGGGCGGCGCGGGCGAGGGGAGGCAGCAGCGGCGGCGACTGAAGGCGGCGGCGGTGGCGTCGATCTGCGGCGGCGCGGCGAGGAGAGGAGAGACGGGGCCCGGGGCTGCGGGATTTATAGGAGGAGGGGGAAGGCGGTGGCGTGGAGGAGGGGCCAAGCGCGGGCGAGGCCGGGTCGGGCACGGCGGCGGCGATGCGTGCTCGCTCGGGACTCCGTCCCAAGCTGGAAGACGAGGCGGTGGGCCGGCTAGGCCGTGCTTGGCTGGGAGCTGGGCCGGCCCAGTTCGGTCCGCGGGGAAAAGTGTTTTTTTTTAAACAGAGAAACAAAAATAATAAAAACAAAAGAAAATAAAATATTATATAGGCATATAATATATCAAAAATTTCAGAAAAAGATTTCCTACAACGTGAACATTTTTGTAGAGTCAGATAAAATCCACACCAATTTTAATAAATCAAAAAGTGCTGCTGCCTTAATAAAATCCAATAAAAATCATTTTAAAAATACCAAAATGATTTCAAATTTATTTTTCTCCAATTTTCTGATGTAGGGAATCATGTTACCCTATTTTCTGTATATTTTATTTTTGGAGAAAAATAATTTGAATAAAACCCAAATAACTCCAAATTAAAATAATTTCCAAAAGGACTTGAATTTGATCCTTTGAAACTCCCAACTCATATTTCATATGTTTTGAAGAAGTCATTTTATCTTCGCTCGTGAAAATCATTGAGTTGCATAAGGTTTCAGAATTGGAAATATTCTCAGATGAAATTCAATTATTCTCAACACCCCTTGTCATTTAAATAAATGGAAGAAGTCATGTCATCTTCTTTCCAGGGTTTTGTGGTGAAAAGAATTTGAATTCATGGAGATCACAAAAGCAAAATGAAAGTTTGGGAAAGTCCTTTTATTCCCTCTCATTTAACTTTCAAAAAGTTTCGAATTCCACTCACTTTCAGTCAATCAATCAAACAATCAATCCAATCTATCTGTTTATTATAACATTCCAAAATTTAGAATTTTGGGATGTTATAGAGAGAGAACTAAATAATTGATGTGGTGTTTTGTCAATATGCAACTCGTTGCATATTGAGCTCCACTTAACTTGTAGTATTGGTTGTTGCACTTTGTCTTGCCATGCCATGCTCATTAAATCGGACATGCATCATACTTGATTGTGCATCATGCCATGTCTACGCTTGTGTGTTTACCATGTTGTTTGCTTCTTTCAGAGTTGCTTCTCTCGTTAGCTTCAGTTTCGTTTCGGAGTTGTGAGGATTCGTTCGACTACGTCCGTTTGTCTTCTTCATGGACTCGTTCTTTTTCCTTGCGGGATCTCTGGCAAGATGACCATCACCCTCGAAATCACTTCTATCTTTGCTTGCTAGTTGTTCGCTCTATCGCTCTATTTGCGCTACCTACCACCTGTTTATCATGCCTCCCATATTGCCATGTCAAGCCTCCAACCATCCTTTCCTAGCAAACCGTTGTTTGGCTATGTTACCGCTTTTGCTCAGCCCCTCTTATAGCGTTGCTAGTTGCAGGTGAAGATGAAGTTGGTTCCATGTTGGAACATGGATATGTTGGGATATCACAATATCTCTTATATTATTAATGCATCTATATACTTGGTAAAGTGTGGAAGGCTCGGCCTTATGCCTGGTGTTTTGTTCCACTTTTGCCGCCCTAGTTTCCGTCATACCGGTGTTATATTCCTTGATTTTGCGTCCCTTACGCGGTTGGGTGATTTATGGGACCCCCTTGCCAGTCCGCCTTGAATAAAACTCCTCCAGCAAGGCCCAACATTGGTTTTACCATTTGCCTAACAACCTATTACCTTTCCCTTGGGAGTAATTAACCCGAGGGTCATCTTTATTTTAGCCCCCCCGGGCCAATGCTTCTCTAAGTGTTGGTCCGAACTAGAGCACCGTGCGGGACCGTCCCTTGGCAGCTTGGATAACGTTGGTACCTGTACGCTTTGCTCATCCAGTGTGCCCTGAGAACGAGATATGTGCAGCTCCTATCGGGATTTGTCAGCACAGTCGGGTGGTCTTGCTGGTCTTGTTTTACCATTGTCGAAATGTCTTGTAAACCGGGATTCCGAGACTGATCGGGTCTTCCCGGGAGAAGGAATATCCTTCGTTGACCGTGAGAGCTTGTGATGGGCTAAGTTGGGACACTCCTGTAGGGTATAAACTTTCGAGAGCCGTGCTCGTGGTTATGTGGCAGATGGGAATTTGTTAATGTCCGGTTGTAGAGAACTTGACACTTGACTTAATTAAAATACATCAATCACGTGTGTAGCCGTGATGGTCTCTTTTTGGCGGAGTCCGGGAAGAGAACACGGTTTTTGGGTTATGTTTGATGTAAGTAGGAGTTCAGGATCACTTCTTGATCATTACTAGTTGACGACCGTTCCGTTGCTCCTTTTCTCGCTCTTATTTGCGTATGTTAGCCACCATATATGCTTAGTGCTTGCTGCAGCTCCACCTCACTACCTTCTCCTACCCATAAGCTTAAATAGTCTTGATCTCGCGGGTTTGAGATTGCTGAGTCCTCATGACTCACAGATACTATCACAACAGTTGCAGGTGCCGATGAAATCAGTGCGGGTGACGCAACCGAGCTCAAGTGGGAGTTCGACGAGGACCTTAGTCGTTACTATGTTTCATTTCCTATTGATCAGTAGTGGAGCCCAGTTGGGACGATCGGGGATCTAGCAGTTGGGTCTATCTTCCTTTCTTTTGGTTTTGTCCGTAGTCGGACTATGTGTGTATTTTGAATGATGTATGATTTATTCAAGTATTGTGTGAAGTGGCGATTGTAAGCCAACCCTCTTTATCCCATTCTTGTTCATTACATGGGATTGTGTGAAGATGACCCTTCTTGTGACAAAACCTACAATGCGGTTATGCCTCTAAGTCGTGCCTCGACACGTGAGAGATATAGCCGCATCGTGGGTGTTATAACCTTAGAGCCTCCACCAGCAATATATGCATATAGTGATAGCTATTATCTGTTCATTGCTATACTGTGTTATATTGCCATCATATTCCATGTGCTGACCCATTCTCGGGCTGCAACGTATCATGTTGCAGACTTTTCAGACGACGAGTAAGGTGCCATAGGTCGTTTGTCATGCACTCAGCTATGCCGTTGGAGTTGATGGACTCACTTTATCTTCCAAGCCTTCCGCTGTTATCCTATTTAGATGGCCTTAAGCCATATTTATTGTAATAAGTTCTCTTTTGAGACATTCGATGTAATAAGTGTGTGATTGCTACTCTGTTATAAATCCATTCAAGTACTGTGTGTGTCAGCATTACCGATCCAGGGATGACAATGAAGCACAGAGACTTGACCGTTTGAGGTCGGGTCGCTACTAGATGGTATCAGAGCACACGCTGAATGTAGGACACGACCACTAAGAAAAGCCATAGGTCACTCTTCTCTACTCATTTCTGTCTTCTCTCCAATTTCTACTCCTTTGGATGGCGGACTCAAGGAAAAAGTTTGCACAACCGGATGAAGACACCCCCTTTGGACGACACTTGAAGGAAGTCACTAGGTACCTGAACATCGGAATACCAAGCTTCACCGGGACCTATACCACTACTTTACTATAAGAGGAGCGCTGGATGATTCGAGTTCAAGTTCCAGGAAGGACATTCACGCCAGTTACGGAGCCCATAGAGTTTTCCTTTAAAGCACCAACCTGGAGTCTAGGCAAGAGCATGGCAGCCCACATCACCATGGGATGCATTGGCGAAGTTTATCACAAGGATCTCAAGGATACTATCTACCAAATATGTGGGCGCCGAGATGAGCAATGGGAGATAGTCAGCACCAGGAGGGACAGGTCCATAGCAGCTTTCATCCATAAGCTAAACCAGCACATTCGACGCCAGGAGAACCAGATGTGCGCAAGCATGATAGATTTGAAGAAGGTGATGACTAGGATCACGGAGCTAGAAGAGGAACTCAAATCTACACACGACGGATATGAGGAGGAAATGACGATACTCGTGGAGAAGAATGATGACCTAACAAGGAAGCTAGGAGTTTTCATGGGAGACCCCGCGCCAGGGGGAGAAGACGACGAACCCAAGGAAATACGTTCTGAAGACTACATCATCATCGACGACACCGACTCCGACCCTGATGGTAGTGATGATGATTATGAAGATGAAGCTAGAGCGGATATCATGGAATCTTCCACCGATCAAAATTTCTAGATACCCACCATATGATTAGTAGTATTCCCCCATGTATATAGTAGTAGTCTGAGCACTTCTGTAACGATAGTTCTAGACCGATTGTATGCCCTTGCTTGAATTGATTGGTGTGATATGTTTGTGTTTGGCTCATGTGCATATGGGTAGTGCTTTCCTCACTAGACCTCATTTCTATTCTAATCTCTCCCCTTTAAACCAATCAGATGCCTCCGAGACGTGATACCGGATTTGTCTTCCCACCGGAGATCACCCAGTTGATTCAGCAGCGGAATGCCTTGATGCAGATATTAGTCCAGAACCAAGGCAACAACAGCAACAACAACCCGCCGCCGCCACCTCCGGTTGACAACCTAGCCCGCTTTCTTAGGCTACAGTCGCCGGTGTTTTCCAGTAGCACCGAGCCAGTAGTTGCGGATGACTGGCTACGCAAGATTGGAAGGGAATTGTCCATCGCAGGTTGCACAGATGCTGAGAAGGTGCGTTTTGCCGCACACCAATTGGATGTACCAGCAGCCTCATGGTGGGAGAATTACACAACCACTTTCCCTATAGCCAATATCACTTGGGATCAGTTTGAGCAAGCATTCCGCACAGCCCATGTCTCAACTGGAGCTATGAGCATGAAGAAGCGTGAGTTTCGCAACTTGCGCCAGGGAAATTGTACTATGGCTCAGTACATAGATGAGTTTAGTAAGCTATCTCGTTATGCCCCTGATGATGTGGCCACAGATGCCGCGAAGCAGGAGAAGTTTATGGAAGGGCTGAACGATGAGATGAGCATGCAGTTGATGGTGGCAACATTTAACAACTACCAGGAGTTGATAGACAAGGCTCTTATGATTGAAGGGAAGCAGCAGCAGATTGAGAGCCGCAGGAGGAAGTATGGACAAGGAAAGTACAATTCTGGAGCGCACTGAAGCCTCGTTTCACCCCGAACTCGGCAGGACTTACACATAACCATGGAGGCCACACCCACAATGGAGGAAGTTCCCATAACCACAATGGCCCCAAGAATGGGAATGAGAGTGGAGCAAGTAGTAATCAGAACCGCTCCAACCCAGCCACACCCGCCAAGAAGGACCTTAGTCACATTACTTGTTTCAAGTGCGGGAAGACTGGGCACTATGCCACTGAGTGCCCTGAAGCGAAGAATGGTAATGGCAACGGAAGCTCTGGGAAGAAGCCCAACCCTTTCAACAGGGGACAAGTGAATCACGTGAACGTGGAGAAGGTTGAAGAGCAGCCAGATGCAGTTATTGGTAAGTTTTTGGTTAAGTCATTTACTGCAATTGTTCTTTTTGATACTGGTGCATCGCATTCATACATATCAAGGGGATTTGTGGATAAGTATAAGTTGCCCACTAAAGTACTTAGGATACCTATGTTAGTAAGCTCACCAGGAGCGGAGTATATGGCAAGCCAAGGATGTTTTCAGATGCCATTGACTATTGGAAGCCATGTTTTTGCCTCAGACCTGATAATTTTGGAGTCGCAAGGATTGGATGTGATACTAGGCATGGATTGGCTATCGATGTATGGGGGGAACATTGATTGCGCTGGTAAGTCGATTTTGCTCACTACCTCGGAGGGAAAAAGGATCAAGTATGTATCTAGGCATGCGCCGAGGAGGACTCAAGTAAATTCTCTCTCGGGTGTTGTTCAGGAGGATGTGCTGGTAGTGAAGGATTACCCTGATGTATTTCCAGAGGAGTTACCAGGCATGCCGCCAGATCGATATATCGAGTTTTTGATAGAACTATTGCCAGGCACCGGACCGTTATCGAAGAGACCGTACCGGATGATCGCAAATGATCTGGAGGAGATTAAGAAGCAGATTAAGGAGTTGTTGGAGAAAGGTTACATTCGACGAAGTTCATCACCATGGGGAGCCCCAGTGCTCTTGGTTGAGAAGAAGGATGGATCATTAAGAATGGTTGTTGATTATCGTGCGTTGAATGAAGTGACGATCAAGAACAAGTACCCAAATCCGATGATCAATGATTTGTTTGACCAGCTGCAAGGAGCTAAAGTGTTTTCGAAGATCGATCTGCGATCAGGATATCACCAGCTGAAGATTCGAGAAAAGCATATACCAAAGACCGCTTTTACCACAAGATATGGGTTGTATGAGTATACGGTTATGTCATATTGACTGACTAACGCCCCTGCCTATTTCATGAGTATGATGAACCAGGTGTTCATGGAGTTCATGGATAAGTTTGTCGTGGTGTTCATTGATGATATCTTGGTGTGCTTGAAGAATGAAGAGGAACACAAGGAGCATTTGCGATTAGTTTTTCAGAAGCTCAGAAGGATGACAAAGAAATTGCCGAGATAAAGGAGAAGATGAGTGAAGGGAAAGCCAAAGGCTTTCGTGAGGATAAGCACGACACCTTGTGGTTTGAGGACCATGTATATGTGCCAAATAATGCAGAGATCAGGAAGTTGATACTACAGGAAGCTCATGACTCACCATACTCGATACACCCCGGAAACACTAAGATGTATTTGGATTTGAAGGAGCGTTTCTGGTGGACTGGAATGAAGAAAGATATTGCCGAGTATGTAGCCGTATGTGATGTATGTCAGAGAGTTAAGGTAGAACATCAGAAGCCAGCAGGATTACTGCAGCCTATGCCGATACCCGAATGGAAGTGGAATAAGCTTGGCATGGACTTTATCACCGGATTGCCCAGGACCCGATCGGGATATGACTCTATCTGGGTAGTAGTGGATCGCTTGACCAAAGTAGCTCACTTTATCCCAGTGAAAACCACTTATACAAGCGCAAAGTTGGCCAAGACATATATGACCAGGATCGTATGTCTGCACGGAGTTCCGAGGACCATCGTATCAGATAGAGGAACACAGTTTACTTCAAAGTTTTGGCACCAGCTGCACCAGACTTTGGGTACCAGGCTAGAGTTCAGCACAACTTTTCATCCGCAGACAGATGGACATACTGAGAGAGTCAATCAGATTCTGGAGGACATGTTGAGAGCTTGTGCGCTAGATTATGGATCTAGTTGGGATGCCAACTTACCCTACGCGGAGTTCTCGTACAACAACAGCTACCAGGACAGTTTGAAGATGGCACCATTCGAAGCCCTGTATGGAAGAAGATGTCGAACACCGTTGATGTGGGATGAAGTTGGAGACCGCCAGTTGTTTGGACCGGATTTGATTAAGGAGTTTGAAGAGAAGGTTAGGCTGATTCGAGATAGACTGAAGGTAGCCCAGTCCCGACAGAAGAGTTATGCAGATTCAAAACGCAAGGAGGTAGTCTATGAAATTGGAGACAGAGCATATCTGCGAGTGTCACCGCTGCGAGGAGTTAAACATTTTGGAGTTAAGGGAAAGTTAGCCCCGAGATTTGTGGGACCGTACCGTGTTTTGGAACGCATGGGAGAGGTTGCCTACAAGTTGGAGTTACCTGAAGGACTGTCAGGAGTTCATGATGTGTTTCACGCTTCCCAGTTGAAGAAGTGCCATGCAGAGATGGCTGATATTCCTCTGAGAGATACAGTGCCCTGGAAGCAATTCGGTTGGATAGTGATTTGACATATGAGGAGAAACCTGTCAGGATTCTCGAGTTTGCCAGCCGGGTTACTCGCATCAAGGTTATCAAGTTTTGCAAAGTTTAGTGGAGCCACCATACCGATGATGAAGCCACCTGGGAACGAGAGGATGATTTACGCAAAGACCACCCATACCTATTTTCTAGCCAACCCGAATCTCGAGGATGAGATTCATCTTAAGGGGGTAGGTTTGTAACATCCCAAATTTTCAATTTGGAATGTTATACATAGGTCATTCATGCATATCATATTTTGTTGCATTTTCGTTTTGCGATCCTAGAAATTCTAAGCAACTCAAGGACCCACGGAGAGAGTTGGGGATTTCACGTTTTTCATATTTCAATTTAAACAAATATTGAAACAGGGATCATTTTTGGTTTTAATAATTTTTCTCTCCGAAAATATTTCTTATTAAAATCTATGAGTGGAGATAATATGACTTCTCCAAAATAAATGAGATATTGGAGGAAAAATATTAAAATCAAATAAATAATGTTATTTGAATTTTATTTGCGATTTATTTGAATTAGAAAAATATGCATTTTTCAAAATTGCATTTTAGGTCCAAGAAAATGTTCATCATGTTCTAATTATTTTATTTAGACGGTGAAACTTTGTTTTGGTATTTGTAGTTTTTTATTTTATTTTCTAGGATTTTTCTGGCAGAAACTGTTTTTTTTTGAATCCCGCCGGACAGGACTGGGCCGAGGCCCAGCTGGCCCAGCCAGCGCCGCCGCCTCCCTCCCGTGCGTGAGATGGACTCACCGGAGTCCGCCTGCGCCACGCCGCCGCGCCGCCCCCTCCTCCAAGTCGGCCTCGACCCGACCCCCCTCTTAAATATGCCGCCGCCGCCATCCTACCCCACCACCTGCCACCCCCGCCACCCAACGCCGCCGCCGCCGCCTGCGCGCCCCACCGCCGCACGCCGCCGCTGCCCCCGCAGCTCGCCGCCGCCTGCGCGCCCCGCAGCTCGCCGACGCCCCGCCGCCGCAACCCCGACGCCGCGCCGCCCCGCCGGAGCCTCACCGGAGGTAGCCGATGCCGCCGCCGCCGTTGTCGTTTTTTCCGGTTAACAGTTCGGTTTTTTTCAGAACCCTAGATCTAGTTTTTTTAGATCGGTTCATTCGGTTTTCCGTTGGTTTATTTATTTAGCGGACGTTCGTCCGTACGTTTGTTTTAACGAATGCTGTTCATCCGTTAGTCACAGACAGCGAATGTTCGTTCGTTAGCCTGTTCATCAGTTTTTCTTTTTCCAGGGTTTTTTCGCGATTATTTTCGATCGCGATGTCTACCCTAAACTTCGATCTAGTATAACTTTTCCCCCGTTTATCCAAATTAGGTGAAACAAGCGCCTAGTTCTTTGTCTCGAAGTCCTCTTTATGTTTAACCAACTTGAACAAGATTTTGCTACTGTAAAATTTGACTCTAGTTCAGATTAGTAATCGGATCTTGTTTCTTTCACAGTTTGAGTTTCGTTGCTCCGTTTGATTTGATTCTTTTTGCAATCTAGAGTTCTTTAGTTGAAATTTCTGGTTAGATCTTTTTATTTGAGTTTTATCCGTGCATCTTTTCTTGATTGCTTATGTATGCTATGGTTTGTTTGCGATAGAATTCCCGGAGTGCGAAGCATGCTACTACGAGTTTCTAGGTTTTGCGGATCATCAGCAAGGCAAGTAACACATTGATCATACCCCTTTCATACCCAGTTTTTATGCATTAGTTACAATCCTCAAACACTGCATGATTAGGATGTGATTAACATGTGGGTATTGGGAAGTAGATGATGAGGTAGAACCTATTGCCCTGTTTATTATCAAACCAAGGGAGTTACTTCTACGTTATGCTTATATTGCTATCTATGCTCGTAGACGTGGATTGTGTTTGAGTGAATTCATGACAGATGTGAGTTGTTAATTAATGGTTCGACTTAAGGTGGCAACTTTAATACACATCTGGGTGGATTGCTTGTGGGCACCTGGAGAATCCAGTGTTGTCCTAGGATATCCCGGAGTACCCGTGTGATCATCCTACGATCTGCCATCTAGGCTCAAAGGGATCATAAGATTATTCATGATAGAAACTTCCATGTGCAGCTACAAGCCATTATGGGCTCTGGCATAGTTGAGTATGTTGCGTGACCTCTTTCAGTGGTAGGCTAGCAGATGTCGAGGGAAAGTAGGTGTAATTGTCTACCCAGAGTGAATAGTTAATGCTTCTGAAAGACTGTGTCTCGGTCATCCGTTTCTCAAGCACCATGTAGTGCGAGAAATCAAATGGAGGAGATCGAGTCTGGTGGGGAAAAGTGCGCAAACCTCTGCAGAGTGTATAAACTAATCATGGTTAGCCGTGTCCCCGGTTATGGACATTTTGAGTATCTGGTACTTGAATTATTGGTTTGATCTCATCACACTAAATTAATTTATTGGGTTGATAATGACTACTTTAATTGGCATTGAGTTGGAGGAACCTTCTCAATGATATTTCAACCACCATGATAGTTAAATAAAAATCTATTCCTTTGTTGTAGCAAAAAAATTGGCTTTTCGCAAAAACATTATAACCTTAGAGCCTCCACCAGCCATATATGCATATAGTGATAGCTATTATCTGTTCATTACTATACTGTGTTATATTGCCAGCATATTCCATGTGCTGACCCGTTCTTGGGCTGCAACGTATCATGTTGCAGACTTTTCAGACGATGAGTAAGGTGCCATAGGTCGTTTGTCATGCACTCAGCTATGCCGTTGGAGTTGATGGACTCACTTTATCTTCCAAGCCTTCCGTTGTTATCCTATTTAGATGGCCTTATGACATATTTATTGTAATAAGTTCTCTTTTGAGACATTCGATGTAATAAGTGTGTGATTGCTACTCTGTTATAAATCCATCGAGTGCTGTGTGTGTCAGCATTACCGATCCAGGGATGACACTGAAGCACAGAGACTTGACCGTCTGAGGTCGGGTCGCTACATTTCACGTAAGGCAGCCGCATGATAGGAGGATGGAATATGTATCGAAAACAGGACGGCTTGACATATTGACATGTATGATGTATGAAGTGTAAACAAAGCACAAGGTGCTTCAACTTGTTAGAATCAATGAAGCTTCTTTATAAGCAAGGATGAAATTGCATTCTTTATAAGAGTAGCGCGTCTCATATTAACCCACAGGCGTGACTGTCTCATCATAAGCGATAGATGCAGGATACACAAGAACAGTAGTTTGATGTAAGAACATGGTGTGATAGGCAGATGTAGTATGTACGAAAAATAGGAAGGCGTGTCATATTCACATGTATAATGGGTAAGCTAAGGAGATGCAATTTAACAAATTAGGAGCAATACAAGCTAGGCACAATATGCAACATGCAACGAGATATCACACTGCCATGTTAGAGCATGCACCTTGGGTTGTGGAGTAGGGGAGATGAGATTTGGAACTAGCACTGCAGTACGAGTAGCAGGAGAATCTGCAGAGATCATATGTTTCGGTTGCTCTAGAGGACCACCATCATTCCGTGCCTTCGTCCTTTCAGATTTTGCCTTGTCAAGTAAACACACAAGAAAAAGGAATGAAATTCGCACTTCCAAATTCGTTGATGCATGATACTGACGAACACAACTTTTATGTATGGCAACCACATTGTAGGAGGATGGAATATGTATGAAAAACGCTAAGCAGAAGGCATTTCAACAAATTGGACGCAATGCAATCTAGACACCATATGAAAGATCCAACCAAAATAACTCTACCAAGTTAGATGTGTCTCATTACAAGTGGCACTTCAACAAATTAGAGGCAATACATGTTTGAAATGATATGCAAGATGCAACCAATATTACACTCTCAACTTGAAGGTGTATCAAAGGATACACAAGAAAAGTAGTTTGATGTAAGAACATGGGTTGAATACTCTACCCTCGAAAACTGTTGCGACCCCCTATACTTGTGGGTTATCAAGACTATTTTCTTGCACCGTTGCCGGGGAGCATAGCTCTATTCTTTGAGTCACTTGGGATTTATTTCTGCTGGTCACTATGATGAACTTGAAAGACAAGAAAACAAAAATTTATCCCTCAACTACAAGCGGAGGTAAGGAACTGCCATCTAGCTCTGCACTTGATTCACCTTCTGTTTTGAGTAAGCTTGCGACACCTAAACCTGCTTCTGCTATTAATTCTGATATGTCGCATGTTATTGATGATGCCACTTCTGCTATGCATGATACTTATGATGAAACTACTTCTATGCTTGATACTACTGTGCCACTTGGTGAATTTCTTGATGAACAACTTGCTAGGGCTAGAGAGAATGAAATTATTGAAACTGATAATATTGATGAAAAAGTGATGATGAAGGCTCTCCAAATAAATATGAATTGCCTATTGTGCCTGAGGGCTATATTATGGATGAAGAGATTAAAAGAGACTTTCTTGCTTGCAATGACAGAAGTGATCTTAAGAAATTATTAGCTAAGCTTAAACAAAAAACTCGGAATGCTAGAATGAAATATGATCCTGCTTATGCTACTTCACCTATCTTCGTTACTGATAAGGATTATGAATTCTCTGTTGATCCTGATATAATTACTTTGGTTGAGTCTGATCCTTTTTATGGCTATGAATCTGAAACTGTTGTGGCACATCTTACTAAATTAAATGATATAGCCACCCTATTGACTAATGATGAGAGAACCCGCTACTTTTATATCCTTAAAATATTTATGTTCTCATTAAAGGGTGATGCTAAGATATGGTTTAATTCTCTTGATCCTGGTTGTGTGCGTAGTCCCCAGGATATGATTTATTATTTCTCTGCTAAATATTTCCCTGCTCATAAGAAACAAGCTGCTTTAAGGGAAATATATAATTTTGTGCAACTTGAAGAAGAGAGTCTCCCACAAGTTTGGGGGAGGCTTCTCCAATTACTTAATGCTTTGCCTGATCATCCTCTTAAGAAAAATGAAATACTTGATATCTTTTATAATGGACTAACCGATGCTTCCAGAGATTACCTGGATAGTTGTGCTGGTTCTGTTTTCAGGGAAAGAACACCGGATGAAGCTGAGATTCTATTGAATAATATGTTGACTAATGAAAATAATTGGACACTTCCTGAGCCAACTCCTGAGCCTATTCCTAAACAAACTCCAAAGAAAAGGGGTGTTCTATTTCTCAGTCCTGAAGATATGCAAGGGGCAAAGAAATCTATGAAAGAAAAAGGTATTAAAGCTGAAGATGTTAAGAATTTACCTCCTATTGAAGGAATACATGGTCTTAATTTACCGCCTGTTGAAGAAATACATGGTTTTAATTCATCACCTATTGAACAAACACATGGTCTTGATAACCCGACATAGGTAGTAAAGGTAAATTCTCTCTATAGATATGATAAAGCTGAAATCCCTCCTACTAAGTTTGCTAGCCAATGTTTGGATGAGTTTGATAACTTTATGGTTAAGCAAGAAGATTTTAATGCTTATTTTGGTAGACAATTAAAACAAACTGCTTATATGATTGAACACTTGGTGATTATATGTCTAGAGTTAAAGGTGAACTTAAACTCATTAGTAAACATGCTTCTATGGTTACCACTCAAGTAGAAAAAGTACTTAAAGCTTAGAATGATTTGCTCAATGAATTAAATAGTAAGAATAATGACTATGCTGTTAGAGTGGCTACTAGAACTGGTAAAATGACTCAGGAACCTTTGTATCCTGAAGGCCATCCTAAGGGAATTAAGCAAGATTCTCAGAGAAATAATATTGATGCACCTAGTCCTTCTAAAAAGAAGAAAAAGAAAAATGATAGGACTTTGCATGCTTCTAGTGAACCTGTTGTAGACACACCTGAGAATCCCAATAATATTTCTAATTCTGATGCTGAAACACAATCTGGTAATGAACATGAACCTAGTGATAATATTAATGATGATGTTCATGTTGATGCTCAACCTAGCAATGATAATGATGTAGAAATTGAACCTGCTGTTGATCTTGATAACCCACAATCAAAGAATCAACGTTATGATAAGAGAGACTTTGTTGCTAGGAAACACGGTAAAGAAAGAGAACCATGGGTTCAGAAACCCATGCCTTTTCCTCCCAAACCATCCAAGAAAAAGGATGATGAGGATTTTGAGCGCTTTGCTGAAATGATTAGACCTATCTTCTTGCGTATGCATTTGACTGATATGCTCAAAATGAATCCTTATGCTAAGTATATTAAAGAAATTGTTACGAATAAAAGAAAGATACCGGAAGCTGAAATTTCCACCATGCTTGCTAATTATACTTTTAAGGGTGGAATACCAAAGAAACTAGGAGATCCAGGAGTACCTACTCTACCACGCCCCATTAAAAGAAATTATGTTAAAACTGCTTTATGTGATCTTGGAGCCGGTGTTAGTCTTATGCCTCTCTCTTTATATCGTAGACTTGATTTGAATAAGTTGACACCTACTGAAATATCTTTGCAAATGGCTGATAAATCAACTGCTATACCTGTCGGTATTTGTGAGGATGTGCCTGTTGTGGTTGCACACGTTACTATTTTAACGGACTTTGTTATTCTTGATATTCCCGAGGATGATAGTATGTCTATTATTCTTGGAAGACCTTTTTTGAATACTGCAGGGGTTGTTATTGATTGCAACAAAGGCAATGTCACTTTTCATGTTAATGGTAATGAGTATACGGTACACTTTCTGAGGAAACAACCTCAGGTTCATAGTATCAACTCTATTGGAAAAATTCCATCGATTATTTTTGGAGGTTTTGAATTTCCTCTTCCTACTGTCAAAAAGAGATATGATATTCTTATTATCGGGGATGTGCATATCCCCGTTGAGGTAACATAGTGTTATTCGAAATTTCTCTAGTTCCATGTTAGTTGGAATGAGTTTTTTAACAAGACTTCATCAACCTTGTTAGTGGATTCCTTTTGATGAGCATGAGATGGATGAAGCTAGAAAGCACAACCTTCTGTACCCTCCTTTTACTTTCTGTTATTTAGAATAAATAAAGCAAAAATAGTATTTTCTGCCAGTTTTCTGAATTATCCGTGCAATAAAAAATACCCCGAAAATAAAAGTTCTCCAAATGCCCTGCCAATTTAATATGATTTTTTTCTGGAATATTTGAGAATATCTGGCACTGAGAACACAGCAGGGGGAGCAAGCACCTCGCCACGAGGGTCCAGGGCGCGCCCACCCCCCGGGCGCGCCCCCCTGCCTCGTGGGCTCACGGTGGCCCCCCTCCACTTATTCCCTCACCCACACACTCCTTCCTCCCAAAAAAATCACCATCCAGCTCAAGCACGAGTTCTAGCTAATTTTGCTGCGATTTTTGATCTCCTTGCTCAAAGCACCTCTCACAAAACTGCTTTGAGGGATTGTTCCTGGTATGTGACTCCTCCATTGGTCCAATTAGTTTTTGTTCTAGTGCTTTATTCATTGCAAATTTGTGCTGCCTAGGTGACCATGTTCTTGAGCTTGCATGTCAAATTTATATGGTTCCAAGTAGTTCTAATGCATATATAGGCTCTAGGCATTTGTAGGAGTAGTTTCTATCAATTTTGTTGAGCTTGGTTCACTTTTATTTGAAGTTACTAAAATTTTCAGAGGAAGAAATATGTTTAGGAAAATGTACCAAGTTGGTTCTTCAAGGAAGCAAGGACCCAGGCTTGCAATGCGTGATGCTGATGATGAACCACCAAGGGACGCCCCAGTGCGGCCTTGTGAATGGCCTTCAGAGGACTTCATGGATCAAGCAGGAATTAAGGAAGAATTTAACGCATATTTGCGTAACGCTGATCTTGTGAGCTTCGAGGCAGAAAAGTGCCGTCAGTACCACTATCTCACTAGTTCCTTTGTGAGGAGGTTAGAATTTTCATCTTCACGCAATTCTCAAACTGTCCTGTTTGATCTTTATGAAAATTCTTATACTATGGACTTAGAGGATTTTACCACTACTTGCAAACTTCCACAATGGGGTAGTCCTAGTGAACCTCGCAAATCTGAATTGAGAGATTTTCTTGCTAGTATAACTGTGGGTGAATCTAGAGACATAGCACAAGCTACCATAGGGAGCATTCACTTTCCTGCTATACATTATTTTGCTCTTTTCATAGGGAGGTGCATAAATGGTAAGGATGAAGCATGTCATATGTTTGTCCCTGACCTCAGTATTCTTAGGAGTGTTGTGTTAGGAGATAAACATTATAATTTGGGAGCCATTGTTGCACATAGGTTGCATCATAATAGATTAAATGGAGATTTCTTTGGTGGAATTTATGCAACCAGTATAGCTAATTTTCTTGGTGTAACCATATGTGAGGATGATATTGAGTTGCCTCCTGCTTATTTGGATTATGAGGCTATGGTTCGTCATCATTTTGTTGAGAGGAACGATCAGTTCCTCCAGTATAGACTAATCTTTGACAGACGACACGCCTATCACGTCGCTCTCCCTACTTCTACTTTCTTTGACTTTCAGGCAAAAGGGAGATATTTTATAACCAGAGAGGAGGCGGAAGAGTATAAGAGGAGGGCTGAGATAGCTCGCCTCCACGCTGCAACCCACGATGCAATGACTGCTGCATCTCAGTACGACCCTAGCTATAACTTTGGATATCCGCCAGGCCATCCGTGGCAATAAACCAACTTAGGCCAAAAGCCTAAGCTTGGGGGAGTACGTATCTCTCACCTTATTAAATTTTTGTTTACACACTCATTGCTAGTTGTCGGTGCTCATACTTTTTCACTATAATATCCATGCTAGTTTATTTTTCTTTTTATGCTTTTTTCTTGTGTGTTTAATAAACCTTAAGAAAAACAAAAAAATTAGTAGTAGCTTTTAGCTATTTTATTTTTCGTGCTGTAGTAGTAATAATTAAAAGAAAACCCAAAAAGATTTGCCGTTCTTCTTTTGATTGTTGGGAGCTGTCCCGTGTAAATAGTTTTCATGTCTTTTCTTTTCTTTGGGGGTCGATAGGAGAATACCATGATGAAAATGTTGAAGTGGCTCTTATATGCATTATTGTTGATTTAACCAAGAGCCCATATAGCCTTGTCTTCTCCTTTTTACTGAATGCTTGCAGATTCCAGCTTAGTCCAATGCACGTGCACTATTATTATTATTCACATCGTTCGGTCGTGCAAGTGAAAGGCAATGATGACGATATATGATGGACTGATTGAGATGAGAGAAGCTGGTATGAACTCGACCTCTCTTATTTTTGTAAATATGATTAGTTCGTCGTTCCTGATTCAGCCTATTATGAATAAACATGTTTGCAATGACAATTAGAGATTATAGTTACTTATGCCATGCTTAATTAGCTATGAGTTATAATGGTTTACCTTGTGTGCCAACATGATATTAAAATGGTTGTGATGTGGTATAGTAGGGTGGTATCCTCCTTTGAATGATTCGAGTGACTTGACTTGACACATGTTCACGCATATAGTTGAAACAAATCAACATAGCCTTCACGATATTTATGTTCATGGTGGATTATATCCTACTGATGCTTGCACTCAATTTTCATTAATTTAATGCATGTTCATGACTGTTGTCGCTCTCTAGTTGGTCGCTTCCCAGTCTTTTGCTAGCCTTCACTTGTACTAAGTGGGAATACTGCTTGTGCATCCAATCCCTTAAACCCCAAAGTTATTCCATATGAGTCCACCATACCTTCCTATATGTGGTATCTACCTGCCGTTCCAAGTAAATTTGTATGTGCCAAACTCTAAACCTTCAAATGAAATTCTGTTTTGTATGCTCGAGTAGCTCATGTATCAACTAGGGCTGTCTGTATCTTCCATGTTAGGCGGGTTATTTTCAAGAGGAGTGGACTCCGCTCCTCACTCACGAGAAAATGGCTGGTCACCGGGATGCCCAGTCCCATGCTTTATGCAAATCAAATCAAAATAATTGCAAACAAAACTCCCCCAGGACTGTTGTTAGTTGGAGGCACTGATACGTCTCCAACGTATCTATAATTTTTGATTGCTCCATGCTATATTATCTTCTGTTTTGGACATTATTGGGCTTTATTATTCACTTTTATATTATTTTTGGGACTAACCTATTAACCAGAGGCCCAGCCCAGAATTGCTGTTTTTTTGCCTATTTCAGAGTTTTGCAGAAAAATAATATCAAACGGAGTCCAAACGGAATGAAACCTTCGGGAACGTGATTTTCAAAACGAACATGATCCAGGAGACTTCGACCCTACGTAAGAGAAGCTTCCAGGAGGCCATGAGGTAGGGGGGGTGCGCCTACCCCCCAGGGCGTGCCCTCCACCCTCGTGGGCCCCCTGTTGCTCCACCGATGTACTACTTCCTCCTATATATACCTACATACCCCCAAACGATCAGAGACGGAGCCAAAAACCTAATTCCACGGCCGCAAACTTCTGTACCCACAAGATCCCATCTCGGGGCATGTTCCGGAGCTCCGCCGGAGGGGGCATCCCTCACGGAGGGCTTCTACATCAACACCATAGCCTCTCCGATGAAGTGTGAGTAGTTTACCTCAGACCTTCAGGTCCATAGTTATTAGCTAGATGGCTTCTTCTCTCTTTTTGGATCTCAATACAATGTTCTCCCCCTCTCTTGTGGAGATCTATTCGATGTAATCTTCTTTTTGCGGTGTGTTTGTTGAGACCGATGAATTGTGGGTTTATGATCAAGTTTATCTATGAACAATATTTGAATCTTCTCTGAATTCTTTTATGTATGATTGGTTATCTTTGCAAGTCTCTTCGAATTATCAGTTTGGTGTGGCCTACTAAATTGATCTTTCTTGCAATGGGAGAAGTGCTTAGCTTTGGGTTCAATCTTGCGGTGTCCTTTCCCAGTGACAGTAAGGGCAGCAAGGCACGTATAGTATTGTTGCCATCGAGGATAAAAAGATGGTTTTTTTTATCATATTGCTTGAATTTATCCCTCTACATCATGTCATCTTGCTTAAGGCGTTACTCTATTTTTACAAACTTAATACTCTAGATGCATGCTGGATAGCGGTCGATGAGTGGAGTAATAGTAGTAGATGTAGGTAGGAGTCGGTCTACTTGTCTCGGACGTGATGCCTATATACATGATCATACCTAGATATTCTCATAACTATGCTCAATTCTGGCAATTGCTCAACAGTAATTTGTTCACCCACCGTAGAATACTTATGCTCATGAGAGAAGCCACTAGTGAAACCTATGGCCCCCGGGTCTATCTTCATTATATTAATCTTCCAACACTTAGTTATTTCCTTTGATTTTTTACTTTGCTTTTATTTTACTTTGCATCTTTATCATAAAAATACCAAAAAATATTATCCTATCATATCTATCAGATCTCACTCTCGTAAGTGACCATGAAGGGATTGACAACCCCTTATTGCGTTGGTTGCGAGGATTTATTTGTTTTTTGTAGGTGCGAGGGACTCGCGTGTAGCCTCCTACTGGATTGATACCTTGGTTCTCAAAAACTAAGGGAAATACTTACGCTACTTTGCTGCATCACCCTTTCCTCTTCAAGGGAAAACCAACGCAGTGCTCAAGAGGTAGCAAGAAGGATTTCTGGCGCCGTAGCCGGGGAGGTCTACGCAAAAGTCAACATACCAAGTACCCATCACAAACCCTTATCTCCCGCATTACATTATTTGCCATTTGCCTCTCGTTTTCCTCTCCCCCACTTCACCCTTGCCGTTTTATTCGCCCTCTCTTTTCCG
Source organism: Triticum aestivum (assembly GCF_018294505.1). Classification (NCBI taxonomy): domain Eukaryota; kingdom Viridiplantae; phylum Streptophyta; class Magnoliopsida; order Poales; family Poaceae; genus Triticum; species Triticum aestivum. The sequence goes on along the minus strand of NC_057802.1, from coordinate 77,337,114 downwards.
CTCGCCTCTTTTTCGCTTGCTTCTTGTTTGCTCGTGTGTTGGATTGCTTGTTTGTCACGATGGCTCAAGATAATACCAAATTACATGAATTTACCAATACCAACTATAATGATTTCCTTAGCACTCCGATTGCTCCTCTTACCATACTGAATCTTGTGAATCTTGTTATGAAAGATCAATTCGCTGGCCTTCCTAGTGAAGATGCTGCTACTCATCTAAATAGCTTCGTTGATTTGTGTGATATGCAAAAGAAGAAAGATGTTGACAATGATATTGTTAAATTGAAGCTATTTCCTTTTTCGCTTAGAGATCGTGCTAAAGCTTGGTTTTTGTCTTTGCCTAAAAATAGTATTGATTCTTGGAATAAGTGCAAAGATGCTTTTATCTCTAAGTATTTTCCTCCCGCTAAGATTATCTCTCTTAGAAACGATATTATGAATTTTAAGCAACTTGATCATGAACATGTTGCACAAGCTTGGGAGAGGATGAAATTAATGATACGTAATTGCCCCACTCATGTTTAAATTTGTGGATGATTATACAAATTTTTTATGCCGGATTGAATTTTGCTTCTAGAAATCTTTTAGATTCGGCCGCGGGAGGCACTTTTATGGAAATCACTTTAGGAGAAGCTACTAAACTCCTAGATAATATTATGGTTAATTATTCTCAATGGCACACTGAAAGATCTACTAATAAAAAAGTGCATGCGATAGAAGAAATTAATGTTTTTAGTGGAAAGATGGATGAACTTATGAAATTATTTGCTACTAAGAGTGTTTCTTCTGATCCCAATGATATGCCTTTGTCTACTTTGATTGAGAATAATAATGAATCTATGGATGTGAATTTTGTTGGTAGGAATAATTTTGGTAATAACGCGCATAGAGGAAACTTTAATCCTAGGCCTTATCCTAGTAATTCCTCTAATAATTATGGTAATTCCTACAACAATTCATAAGGAAATTTTAATAAGATGCCCTCTGAATTTGAGACTAGTGTTAAGGAATTTATGAATTCTCAAAAGAATTTCAATGCCTTGCTTGAAGAAAAATTGCTTAAAGTTGATGAATTGGCTAGGAACGTTGATAGAATTTCTCTTGATGTTGATTCTTTGAAACTTAGATCTATTCCTCCTAAGCATGATATCAATGAGTTTCTCAAAGCCATGAGAATTTCCATTGATGAGTGCAAAGTAAGAACCGTTAGGATGCGTGCTAAAAAAGATTGCTTTATGAAAGCGTGTTCTTCAAATTTCTATGAAAATAAAGATGAAGATCTAAAAGTTATTGATGTGTCCCCTATTAAATCTTTGTTTTGCAATATGAATCTTGATAATGATGGGACTGAATATGATCCACCTTTACCTAGAAGGCGTTCCAAAAATTCGGAGTTTTTAGATCTTGATGCTAAAATTGATAAAAGTGGGATTGAAGAAATCAAAACATTAGATAAACTCACTATTTTGGATTTCAAGAAATTTAATTATGATAATTGCTCTTTGATAGATTGTATTTCCTTTTTGCAATCCGTGCTAAATTCTCCTCATGCTTATAGTCAAAATAAGGCTTTTATCAAACATATCGTTGATGCCTTGATGCAATCTTATGAAGAAAAACTTGAGTTGGAAGTTTCTATCCCTAGAAAACTTTATGATGAGTGGGAATCTACTATTAAAATTAAGATTAAGGAACATGAGTTCTATGCTTTATGTGATTTGGGTGCTAGTGTTTCCACTATTCTAAAAACTTTGTGTGATTTGCTAGGTTTCCATGATTTTGATGATTGCTCTTTAAACTTGCACCTTGCGGATTCCACTATTAAGAAACCTATGGGAAGAATTAATGATGTTCTTATTGTTGCAAATAGGAATTATGTGCCCGTAGATTTTATCGTTCTTGACATAGATTGCAATCCTTCATGTCCTATTATTCTTGGTAGACATTTCCTTTGAACGATTTGTGCAATTATTGATATGAAGGAAGGGAATATTAGATTCCAATTTCCATTGAAGAAAGGCATGGAACACTTCCCTAGGAAGAAAATGAAGTTACCATATGAATCTATCATGAGAGCCACTTATGGATTGCCTACCAAAGATGGCAATACCTAGATCTATACTTGCTATTATGCCTAGCTAGGGGCGTTAAACGATAGCGCTTGTTGGGAGGCAACCCAATTTTTTTTCTTTTTGATTCTGTTTAGGAATAAATATTTGATCTAACCTCTGGTTAGATGTGTTTTTATGTTTTAATTAGTGTTTGTGCCAAGTTAAACCTATAGGATCTTCTTGGATGATAGTTATTTGATCTTGCAGAAATTTCCAGAAACTTTCTGTTCACGAAAACAATTGTTAAAAATCACCAGAACGTGATAAAATACTGATTCCAATTGCTGCTGATCAATAAACAAATTGCCTAGGTCTTCTTATTTTGGCTGATTTTTTGGAGTTCCAGAAGTTTGCGTTAGTTACAGATTACTACAGACTGTTCTGTTTTTGACAGATTCTGTTTTTCGTGTGTTGTTTGCTTATTTTGATGAATCTATGGCTAGTAAAATAGTTTATAAACCATAGAGAAGTTGGAATACAGTAGGTTTAACACCAATATAAATAAAGAATGAGTTCATTACAGTACCTTGAAGCGGTTTTTTGTTTTCTTTCGCTAACGGAACTCACGAGATTTTCTGCTGAGTTTTGTGTTGTGAAGTTTTCAAGTTTTGGGTGAGAGATTTGATGGATTATGGAACAAGGAGTGGCAAGAGCCTAAGCTTGGGGATGACCATGGCACCCCCAAGATAATCTAAGGACACCAAAAAGCCAAAGCTTGGGGATGCCCCGGAAGGCATCCCCTCTTTCGTCTACTTCCATCGGTAACTTTACTTGGAGCTATATTTTTATTCACCACATGATATGTGTTTTGCTTGGAGCGTCTTGTATGATTTGAGTATTTGCTTGTTAGTTTGCCACAATCATCCTTGCTGTACACAACTTTTTAGAGAGACACACATGATTCGGAAATTATTAGAATACTCTATGTGCTTCACTTATATCTTTTGAGTTATATAGTTTTGCTCTAGTACTTCACTTATATCTTTTAGAGCACGGTGGTGGATTTGTTTTATAGAAACTATTGATCTCTCATGCATCACTTAGATTATTTTGAGAGTCTTAAATAGCATGGTAATTTGCTTAAAATAATCCTAATATGCTAGGTATTCAAGATAGTAAAAACTTTCTTATGAGTGTGTTGAATACTAAGAGAAGTTTGATGCTTGATGATTGTTTTGAGATATGGAGGTAATAATATCAAAGTCGTGCTAGTTGAGTAGTTGTGAATTTGAGAAATACTTGTGTTGAAGTTTGCAAGTCCCGTAGCATGCACGTATGGTAAACGTTATGTAACAAAATGGAAACATGAGGTGTTCTTTGATTGTCCTCCTTATGAGTGGCGGTCGGGGACGAGCGATGGTCTTTTCCTACCAATCTACCCCCTAGGAGCATGTGTGTAGTGCTTGGTTTTTGATGACTTGTAGATTTTTTCAATAAGTATGTGAGTTCTTTATGACTAATGTTGAGTCCATGGATTATACGCACTCTCACCCTTCCATCATTGCTAGCCTCTTCGGTAACGTGCATTGCCCTTTCTCACATTGAGAGTTGGTGCAAACTTCGCCGTTACATCCAAACCCCGTGATATGATACGCTCTTTCACACATAAACCTCCTTATATCTTCCTCAAAACAGCCACCATACCTACCTATTATGGCATTTCCATAGCCATTCCGAGATATATTGCCATGCAACTTTCCACCATTCCGATTATCATGACACATTCATCATTGTCATATAGCTTAGCATGATCATGTAGTTGACATAGTATTTGTGGAAAAGACACCGTTCATAATTCTTTCATACATGTCACTCTTGGTTCATTGCATATCCCGGTACACCGCCGGAGGCATTCATATAGAGACATACTTTGTTCTAGTATCGAGTTGTAATCATTTTGTAAATAAATAGAAGTGTGATGATCATCATTTTCTAGAGCATTGTCCCAAGTGAGGAATAAAAAAAGAGAAAGGCCATAAAAAAAAGGGAAGGCCCAAAAAAATGTGAGAAAAAGAGAGAAGGGACAATGTTACTATCCTTTTACCACACTTGTGCTTCAAAGTAGCACCATAATCTTCATGATAGAGAGTCTCTTGTTTTGTCATTCCCATATACTAGTGGGAATTTTTCATTATAGAACTTGGCTTGTATATTCCAACAATGGGCCTCCTCAAGTGCCCTAGGTCTTCGTGAGCAAGCAAGTTGGATGCACACCCACTTAGTTTATTTTGTTTAGCTTTCATACATTTATAGCTCTAGTGCATCCGTTGCATGGCAATCCCTACTCCTTGCATTAACATCAATCGATGGGCATCTCCATAGCTCATTGATTAGCCTCGTTGATGTGAGGCTTTTTTTTGTCTTCTCCATATAACCCCCATCATCATATTCTGTTCCACCCATAGTGCTATGTCCATGGCTCGCGCTCATGTATTGCGTGAAGGTTTATAAGTTTGAGATTACTAAAGTATGAAACAATTGCTTGGCTTGTCATCGGGGTTGTGCATGATGAGAGCATTCTTGTGTGACGAAATTGGAGCATGACTAAACCATATGATTTTGTAGGGATGAACTTTCTTTGGCCATGTTATTTTGAGAGGACATAATTGCTTAGTTAGTATGCTTGAAGTATTATTATTTTTATGTCAATATGAACTTTTTATCTTGAATCTTTCGGATCTGAATATTCATACCGCAATTAAGAAGAATTACATTGAAATTATGCCAAGTAGCACTCTGCATCAAAAATTCTGTTTTTATCATTTACCTACTCGAGGACGAGCAGGAATTAAGCTTGGGGATGCTTGATACGTATCCAACGTATCTATAATTTTTGATTGCTCCATGCTATATTATCTTCTGTTTTGGACATTATTGGGCTTTATTATTCACATTTATATTATTTTTGGGACTAACCTATTAACCGGAGGCCCAGCCCAGAATTGCTGTTTTTTTGCCTATTTCAGAGTTTCGCAGAAAAATAATATCAAACGGAGTCCAAACGGAATGAAACCTTCGGGAACGTGATTTTCGGAACGAACATGATCCAGGAGACTTGGACCCTACGTAAGAGAAGCTTCCAGGAGGCCACGAGGTAGGGGGGCGCGCCCTCCACCCTCGTGGACCCCCTGTTGCTCCACCGACGTACTTCTTCCTCCTATATATACCTACGTACCCCCAAATGATCAGAGACGGAGCCAAAAACATAATTCCACCGCCGCAACCTTCTGTACCCACGAGATCCCATCTTGGGGCCTGTTCCGGAGCTCCGCCGGAGGGGGCATCCATCACGGAGGGCTTCTACATCAACACCATAGCCTCTCCGATGAAGTGTGAGTAGTTTACCTCAGACCTTCGGGTCCATAGTTATTAGCTAGATGGCTTCTTCTCTCTTTTTGGATCTCAATACAATGTTCCCCCCCTCTCTCGTGGAGATCTATTCGATGTAATCTTCTTTTTGCGGTGTGTTTGTTGAGACCGATGAATTGTGGGTTTATGATCAAGTTTATCTATGAACAATATTTGAATCTTCTCTGAATTCTTTTATGTATGATTGGTTATCTTTGCAAGTCGCTTCGAATTATCAGTTTGGTTTGGCCTACTAGATTGATCTTTCTTGCAATAGGAGAAGTGCTTAGCTTTGGGTTCAACCTTGCGGTGTCCTTTCCTGGTGACAGTAGGGGCAGCAAGGCACGTATAGTATTGTTGCCATCGAGGATAACAAGATGGGTTTTTTTTATCATATTGCATGAATTTATCCCTCTAAATCATGTCATCTTGCTTAAGGCGTTACTCTGTTTTTATAAACTTAATACTCTAGATGCATGCTGGATAGCGGTCGATGAGTGGAGTAATAGTAGTAGATGCAGGCAGGAGTCGGTCTACTTGTCTCGGACGTGATGCCTATATACTTGATCATACCTAGATATTCTCATCACTATGCTCAATTCTATCAATTGCTCAACAGTAATTTGTTCACCCACCGTAGAATACTTATGCTCATGAGAGAAGCCACTAGTGAAACCTATGGCCCCCGGGTCCATCTTCATCATATTAATCTTCCAACACTTAGTTATTTCCTTTGCTTTTTTACTTTGCTTTTATTTTACTTTGCATCTTTATCATAAAAATACCAAAAAATATTATCCTATCATATCTATCAGATCTCACTCTCATAAGTGACTGTGAAGGGATTGACAACCCCTTATCGCATTGGTTGCAAGGATTTATTTGTTTTGTGTAGGTGCGAGGGACTCGCGCGTAGCCTCCTACTGGATTGATACCTAGGTTCTCAAAAACTGAGGGAAATACTTACGCTACTTTGCTGCATCACCGTTTCCTCTTCAAGGGAAAACCAACGCAGTGCTCAGGAGGTAGCAGGCACTCGTTGTTTCGAGCAAGCCATGGATTGATGCTTGTTGGTGGAGGGGGGGGGTATAAACTTTACCATTCTGTTTGGGAACCGCCTATAATGTGTGTAGCATGGAAGATATCGCTATCTCTTGGTTGTTATGTTGACAATGAAAGTATGCCGCTCAAAATATTATTTATCCCTATTTCTAAATCGAGCTCTGGCACCTCTACAAATCCCTGCTTCCCTCTGCATAGGGCCTATCTATTTACTTTCATGTTGAGTCATCACCCTCTTATTAAAAAGCACCAGCTGGAGAGCACTGCTGTCATTTGCATTCATTATTGTTAATTTATATTGGGTATGACTGGATCTCTTTTACCATGAATTACAATGTCTAGTCAGTCCTTGATCTTTAAAGGTGCTCTGCATATGTTTTGCGGTCTCATAAAGGGCTAGCGAGATACCATCTTGATATATCATATTATGATTGTTTTGAGAAAGTGTTGTCATCCGAGGTTTATTATTATTGCTCGCTAGTTGATTATGCCATTGATATGAGTAAACATGAGACCTAAGTGTTATTGTGAATATGGTTAGTTCATAATCTTTGCTGAAAACTTGAATGCTAGCTTTACATATTTACAACAACAAGAGCAAACAGAGTTTGTAAAAGTTTTTCTTTATCACTTTCAGTTTATCAACTGAATTGCTTGAGGACAAGCAAAGGTTTAAGCTTGGGGTAGTTGATACGTCTCCGTCGTATCTACTTTTCCAAACACTTTTGCCCTTGTTTTGGACTCTAACTTGCATGATTTGAATGGAACTAACCCGGACTGACGCTGTTTTCAGCAGAATTGCCATGGTGTTATTTATGTGGATAAACAAAAGTTCTCGGAATGACCTGAAACTCCACGGAGCTTATTTTTGGAAAATATTAAAAATATTGGCGAAAGAATCAAGGCCAGGGGGCCCACCACCTGTCCACGAGGGTGGGGGACGCGCCCCCCTGCCTCGTGGGCCCTCTGGTGCTCCACCGACCTCAACTCCAACTCCATATATTCGTGTTCGGGGAGAAAAAATCGAAGAGAAGGATTCATCGTGCTTTACGATACTGAGCCGCCGCCAAGCCCTAAACTCTCTCGGGAGGGCTGATCTGGAGTCTGTTCGGGGCTCCGGAGAGGGGAACCGTCGCCATCGTCATCATCAACCATCCTCCATCACCAATTTCATGATGCTCACCGCCGTGCGTGAGTAATTCCATCGTAGGCTTGCTGGACGGTGATGGGTTGGATGAGATTTATCATGTAATCGAGTTAGTTTTGTTAGGGTTTGATCCCTAGTATCCACTATGTTCTGAGATTGATGTTGCTATGACTTTGCTATGCTTAATGCTTGTCTCTAGGGCCCGAGTGCCATGATTTCAGGTCTGAACCTATTATGTTTTCATGAATATATGTGAGTTCTTGATCCTATCTTGCAAGTCTATAGTCACCTATTATGTGTTATGATCCGGCAACCCCAAAGTGACAATAATCGGGACCACTCCCGGTGATGACCATAGTTTGAGGAGTTCATGTATTCACTATGTGTTAATGCTTCGGTCTGGTACTCTATTAAAAGGAGGCCTTAATATCCCTTAGTTTCCGCTAGGACCCCGCTGCCACGGGAGGGTAGGACAAAAGATGTCATGCAAGTTCTTTTCCATAAGCACGTATGACTATATTCGGAATACATGCCTACATTACATTGATGAATTGGAGCTAGTTCTGTGTCACCCTATGTTATGACTATTACATGATGAACCGCATCCGGCATAATTCTCCATCACCGATCCAATGCCTACGAGCTTTTCACATATTGTTCTTCGCTTATTTACTTTTCCGTTGTTGCTGTTACAATCACTACAAAACCCAAAAATATTACTTTTGTTACCGTTACCGTTACTTCCATATTACTTTGCTACTAAATACTTTGATGCAGTTATTAAGTTATCCAGGTGTGGTTGAATTGACAACTCAAGTGCGAATAGTTCAGAATATTCTTTGGCTCCCCTTGTGTCGAATCAATAAATTTGGGTTGAATACTCTACCCTCGAAAACTGTTCCGATCCCCTATACTTGTGGGTTATCAGCCGCCTGGTACCGCGTCTCCCGTTTCTGTAGCCGAGACTCCCATGCCGGCGGCCGCGCCATGCAAGCAGCGACAGAAGCCGGGTGCACGGAGAGAGACGAGTCGGTGGCCAGCGCCTCCGCGTGCGCCGCCATCATCGAGGAGAACTAGAATACGGGAGGCCGCCGCCGCTTGGGTCCCATGAAGGCCACCGCAGAGGCGACGCCGGCGTACACATCAGGTGTCTTGCCGGATCCTTTTGTTGCGAGGACCTTCGTCGACCCCGCATGGGCTCCACGGAAGCGGGGAAGCCCCCTTCCACCATCATCTTCGGCATCAGCCAATGATATCAGTTGGACAGTGGGGAAGCGAGCCATCCTTTGCGCTGAAGCATATACCTCCGGGGCTCCCGGCATTCCGGTGATCATGCTGCCGGACATGAGGAACACAAATCGATCGGCAGGCGACCATTTAGGCCAGGTATTATATACCTGTGCTGTCCAGAACTAGCACCGCGTAGTTCATTTGAATGTAATGAAATCCGTCATGTTTGTATGAAAATCCGGTATCTTATATGATTTCCGTCGTTGTTTATATGAAATATCGCCGTGTTTGCGTGAATTTCGTCCGGTTGGTTGAGTTGTTGTCATAATGTGTGTGGCTACGGTTGATGGCGTAATTTGCGGGTCGCCGGTCGGTCTGCGGGCGGCTCGGGCGGCGTGGTGGGACAAAAAGAACACAGCTCGTGCGAGCTCGTCTCCAACGTGCGCGCTGGAGGATGCATGAGCACCCGAGCCATTCCTCGTTCATCGGTGGCAAAGGCACCGGTGGACAAAAGGGTCGCCAATATTTTGGCTACCCCGGGCAAGATCCAAACAGCCCCTCCCAACAGATTCAAATCCCTCATTCGCCGTGGAATTTTGCCATGTGTTGTTTTCATGGACTAGCAAGATGCCCGTGCATTGCACGGAACATCAAGATGCATTTTTTTACAAAACACCTGTTGTGATTGACCCATGCAGGAGTAATCCCATTTTGTAAAAACTAATGATATCTCGAGAATTTTATCGGATAAATGGTATCTCGAGAATTTTATCGGACTCCATTTTTGTATACAAGGCCACAAACCCATATTACAGGTACCAAGGCAAAAATTAATGTCTTCTAAGTCAATGTTGCAATCCACCTTGTTTCCTTGTTTGCCGTGTAAATTAATGTGTATTCTTCTCTTTCATGCACATCAAGCCAATGCTCACACTCCCGCATGCATGCAAGGGATAATTAATGTCCTCCTTTGCTAGTACTACGAGGCAAACACCATGTGTTAGTGGCCTTGTATATCTGCAAATTGTAATTTTGATAGTGGCCTTGTATATAAAAATGGAGGGAGAAAGATGAGAGATAAGGTGAGGAGGAGTGGGGCGTGGTGGTGACTGGTGGTCGGACTGGGCGGAGGCATGGGGATGGACGGCGCATTATGTCTAGGTTTGTATCTCTCTCACACACACCCACGTAGGTGGGGGACGTGCACGAAGAGAAGAGGTGCACGCACGGCACACGTACTCCCGTCTCTTTGCCAACCACACCCGCGGGTACACGGTGGAGCTCATTTCTGTACGAAAAGGCAGCCCACGTGGTAATTTGACACGTGTACTGGTTGTCCACTTGATGGAGGGAGGATCGTCTACCACGGGTGAACAAACAAATTGCGACTTGACGCGTTATGTTAAAAAAGAGGCAAACCATGTGGGGCCTACCTTAGAGGCAAGGCTCTATACACTGGAGTACTTTTGATGTGTCCCGTCAACTCGCAGAACGAGGAGAAGCTTGCTTAGTATGCCGTCTTCCCCGCCCACGGGCGCGATGGCTCGCTGGTGAAGCTTGCTTACTAGTAGTAGTACTGTACGCCTTACGCCCGCTCCCTCACCCACGCGCGCGGTGGCTCGCAGGACGAGGAGAAAATTTTACTACTCCCTCCGTTTACTCCTCGTCCCTACTACCTTGGTTAGAGAGATTATCATATTGTTTGGAATATATATGTCCTTTAGTACTCCCTCCATTTACTTATACAAGGCCACTATAAAAAAATACATTTTGCATCTATACAAGGCCACAAATAGTAATCGAGACAAAAGCTACTACTCCCTCCTTTCCAGTTTATGGCTCAATTTCAAAATCTCTCCAACCAAGGTAGACGGTGAGTGGTCGAATTAATTTCGTACTCCTAGTTTGCACAAGTAATTAGTACGCTCGTTTCTCTCAAGAAGTTATGTTTACCGAGGCATTAATTAGAACGAATGCATGAATGACCGCTAAATTTCCATGAACTTCTACATGCATTGCTGAGTTTTCTCTTGACACTGCTTGCATCGGGTGATCTAACGCACCTCGAAATCCAACATGTGATGGTACTACTACTAGTAGTAGAACGATTTATAAAACGGAAAAACGAATGTTTTTTAAATGAGCCCTATAAACCCTAGTGGGTACGTACTCCGTAAAATCAGATTTTCCCAAAACTAAGTCACTCAACCTTTATTTTCTTGTTTCCCTTCCTGCCTCCTTGCCTCGAATAGACTATGCCAAACTCCCCTACCTGTCGCACAGGTAAAGACCCGCCCTCGCCTTTTTTAGTCCGAGTTTGTATCTATGGATCGCGTGAAGCAGCAAAAACCCAAGCCATGTCTTGTACTCCTCTGTCGACGCTCGCTTTCATGAATTCTGTACTTCCTGTCACCGACATGTGGGACATATAGCAACCGGGTCGACGTGTCAAGCACCAAATAACAGTGCAGAACAGCAGGGGGGACGCACCCCAGTCGTACCGCCCCAGTAGTAGTAATGAGCAATGAGACGTCAAATCACAATGCCGCACCTTCCCGGATGGACGAAGCAACCATTATTTCACACTTCGGTTCGCCATCATCTCAAACCACATAGTATTGCTTCTGCCTCAAGAGGGACACACGCATCGCCTTGGTACATCATGACACGTGGTACCGCATGATAGGCCATGCTCCCCGCCGATCGTTCGGTAAAATCACCTAATTTTTACTATACTTCCTCGTATCGGTTTACATGGCATGCACGTCGTTCTAGGTTGAGAATTTAACTGGCTATATATGTGATGAACAGTATATGTTTAGAAACTACATCTGCTTGAGAATCCAATGATATACATTTTGTGACATAGTAACTCATATTTAGTTAGTCAAATGGATGACCTAGAACTACGTGCACGCCCTATAAACCGAGACGCCTAAAAAACGAGACGGAGAGGGTAGTTCAGTACGTATCTTTTTAGATCAATATAGTCAGGATTCACCAAGGAGCAAAACCAAGTGGTAGGCTCCTCCTGTCGTGTTGGCGTAGCAACTCAAGCAGGGTCAGTCAGCACACGAAATGGCGACACACTTACCAGGACCCCTTTGGCCGACATGTGGCTCATCCACTGTCTTGTTCCACGTGGGATGCGCCAAATTACAGTTCGGATCAGCGGTTGGAATTGGAGGCACCCCGGTCGTAGCGCCGCAGTAGTAGAAAATGAGCGATGAGGGGTCAAATCACAAAGCCCCACCTTTCCCGCATTAAGCTGGATGGACGAAGCAACCATCATTTCACTCGAGGGCGCAAGAGCATAAAGAAAAGAGAAAACCAATGATGCGTGCGGCAGCTACCTAGGGCACCCTAGGGTAGGGGTCTCCACTACAGATCCTTTTTTTTGAAAGTTCCTCCACTAGAAATCGGCTTCTCCCTCGTCCTCTTGAAGAAAACCGATGATGCGTGCGGCGGTAGGGTTTGTAGGAGTACTACTACGGCGTGCGGGGCCACGTCGTACTAAATGGGAGAGGGATTGAGTTCGAGTCTATGCCTCAAATATGTGTGGGCCGCATGGTTTTAGGGGAACGAGGCAACACTTTGGGTTCGGGGACCAGTGGAGATATAGTACGGACAACAAATTGTGGACGTAGGTTCGACCGAAAGGCAATGATGCATGGGCCCTGCATTTTGATATACCTGGGGCCGTGTGAAATTTGCTACTCTACTCAAAACTAGTAAGGTACACATGCATTGAACGCATGAGATTTCGAAACCAAATTATGAATAAATACACACTATAGCATGTAAAGCTTTGAGTCATATATGCATGATGTAGATGTTCATTTAGTTCTTATAGTTCATCTCTTTCAAAATCAATTAGTTTTATAAAAATGTTAAGATTCATGGGGTTGTGCATTGTAAAGCATAAAGTAAAAAACAAATAATGGCAATTCATTTAGAAAAAAATATATCAATTATGATACGGAAGATTCTAGAACAAAGGAGAAGTGCTTGTGTTTTGAGGTTTGTGCATTATGCTTAAGTTCAACCATGGAGTCTTCTAAATTGTACATGTGGCAGATCTGGTGGAATGTTGATGATATCCAACGGCCAGTAGTGCTCGGATTTGCCATCTCTGCACTGTCGGATTAGCTTCATCCAGCGACCATCTTTCAAAGTTATTCGCACACTATATAGTTCTTGTGCCATAGTTGCATGTCTTGGAAAAAAGCTACTAGTGGGTTGTACTAGCTATTTAGGAATAGAAGATGTATACATGGAAGTTGTAGGGAAAGAGATGACATGGAGTATCTCAATTCCTATGAGTAGGGATTGGAAAAGAGATGTCATTTGGTTCACATCATAGGAACTTTTCTATTGAATCTAGAGATGACATGTATCTCAATTCCTATGAGGAGGGATTAGAAAAGAGATGTAATTTGGTTCATATCATAGGAACTTTTCTATTGAATATACGCTAATGTTTATTTTCCTTTGAAATTATGGGAGTATAGGAATCCATTCATATGAACCAAGTGGCTCTAAAGCTATAGAAATGATATCATGTTTATTTCCTTTGAAATGTGGAGTATATGAATCTATTCCTATGAACCAATTGGCTCTAAAGGAAAAAATCCTATAAAAATCATATCATATAGAGGTCCTATGATATTCCTCCACACCCAAGGATGGTTGAAATTGTTGCAGGTGATACGATGGTCTTTCTTTGTAGACTCCTCCCCCATCTTTATAGTTACCTCTCGAAGATGAATGAAATGATCTATACAGGGTATTCTACATGTACAATTTGGTACACGAAAACTCAGTAAAAGTTTGCGAGGTTCAAATTTTCAATAAAGCTATATGCACTGCATTTTGGAACGAGGGAGCATACGGCAGTTGCTAACACTCACGTGGAAGATTTGTGTGTAGGAGGAGTGGCTGTTCTGTTAAATGACATGGCAAACTGACACTGTCGGATGCCGATCTAATGGTTCCTACGGCGTTCGTCTGGAAAAGGCTTGTGGCGAACGTTTGTCGGATAATGATTTACGGACACATGCATTGCATTGATACGTGCCCCCTCTCTCTCACGCACACGCACCCTCATGAGTCACGACTCTCCCGAGTCCTCTCACACCCACCGTCTATCTGCAGGTAGACGTCACACACATATGTGCTCTTCACACCCTACCCTTAGAACTTCTAAAAAACAAAAGACGTCGTGCAAATTTTATTTTAGCTCATACGTAACACACTTATACTATTACTCTTGTGGCGAACGTTCTTTGGGCATAGTATATTGTACTCTCATGAAGAGAAGCGGTGCACGCACGCACTAGTTCTCTCACACCCACTCGCGGGTACACGTAGGAGCGCATTTTTTGAAGCTGGTACAACAAAATCACTCCACTATATATATAAGCAGGAGCCTTAGCGCTTGCTTTACTAGGGTGGCCACACTCTCTCTCATGCTCTCCAGATCTAAGCAAGACATAGGTGGCCACACTCTCTCTCAGCTCACGGCTGGTCACAAATCCGGCCGGACAACCTCGACCGGGGCAGGGGTGTAGGTGCATCGTTCACGCTGTCGTCGGCGGCGAGGGAGGAGACCAACGGCTGCCCGCGCGTCCCGATCGGCGGCCGTGCCGTTCTCTCTGAGAGAGCGCCGGCTCAGGAGGGCCTCCGACCCCTTCTTCCTCCCTGCGTATTGTGGCCAAGATGCGGCCTCCCGACGCCATCTTTGCCACATGCCGACGACCCTCAGGTATATATTCCTTCGAAACCTGCCTTGCTCTACTGCCCCAGCTCCCCACTTGGCTTCGTGTGGATCTTTTTCTACTTCCGTCCGCTGTTCCAAAGCCACCTAGACTTTTACTATTATTAGAGGTAAAGCTAGTTCATACAGTCGACTCTAAGAGTGGGTTCAAACAGGGAAGAAAGTGGGAAAGCTGTAGCATGAATCTAGGACTTGGTTCTAAGAGGAAACAGGGGAAAGTAGTAGATACTGGCTACCCAACCAGTCTCTTGGTTGAAAAGACGAAGAAAGCATGGTGGATGGTGGAGGGTGGGGGAGGTGGACATATCTCTTGGTTGAAAAAGGAAAGAAAGTGACGGGTGTTGGGGGACAACGCAAATGAGAATGAGCAGGTCTAGATTTCCTGTGCTCACATAGGAAAATGTCGACGAGGATATAAAAAATGGGACAAATGCAGACATGCTGCCTGAGTGTTTGCCGCTCTTGGCAACCACATCTGCCTCACCACTTTATGCCCCTGCTGTCCCTACGCCCATATCTCTACTGTTAATGTAAAATCACATGAAGCATTAAGTAATGCCACCTAGTGTCACTATAAGTAATGGTCTAGTGCCGTCGATAAATTGAAGCAATGCCACCACCATTTTATGAAGTGCTTCCGTCTTGCTTTATTTCCCATGAATTTTGTTTTTGAAGTTACACTTAAATCTCACACCCCTAACATTGCTTCATCCCAGTGGAACTGCACAAATTTGATTGCACATTTACTGACCATGTGCTACTCTCATGACAGTAATACTAATGCTATTGTTCTGCATGTTAATCTAGTGGCAGTGTTGATGTGATGTGATGCTACTTACTTAAGGACACTTTCATACTTTCAATCTAGTGCCAATTATAACACAATAGATGCTGCTGTTAATCATACGCCACTGCAAATATCTGTCACTATTTAAATAACCGTATTTCATATTTGCGCAAACAGGGATGTCTGTCTCCATATCGTTTCGGGATGTCTGTCTCCGTATCGTTTCTATCCGCGCAATCAAAAGCACACACCTCAGTTTTAGTAGAACTACACAAAATGAGATGGCTATCCCTCGTTGCCGTCGTCTAACCACCCGTTTTCCAGGTATTCCTACATTGGTAGTTACTAGGTAGAATGACCAACGCAATATAAAAGAAGTTGATTCGTACGTTTTACTTCCTGATTGCAGTGTAGGGATGAGCGAAAACAACTGCATCCTAGTCCGGAATGCACTTTCTACCAGTTCATCCATGGACCGAGGACTAGCTGGCACGGCTGCACGACGGTTTTTTGGACAGGTGCGCGGACAAGAGGCATTGTGGTCTGCTTATTTCTGCAAATAGCGGTGCTTAAATTTAGTGGAATGCACAAGACTTTCAGCTGGTGAGTACACTACATGGTTCAGTTCAGCATTCCAGCTGAGAACACAATTATAATTGGTTATTCTGGAATGAGAGAACCTAACCCTGGATGGTGGCAACAAGAAAAAACCAGAGTGAACTCCAGGAAATTTAAGCCTGCCGGGAGGCCCTTTGCTCAGAGGAGCCTTGCTTGTTTTTTCCTGATTTGTAAACCTTCTCACAACTTTGTCTTTTGCTGTGAACTAGTATATGTTTGTTATGTTCTATGAATCATTGAGATGTATAAAATTTCTTAACTTATGCTTTTCATGTTTTTTATGAAGCCGAGTTTAATGTGAGTGTTCCACATGAACGCTCGACTAGCGTGTGAATGTTTGGAATCTACATTGTGGCCTCAGTTAACTGCATGAACCATTGTAACGAGATACATAGTTGCTTATATGTCAGCCAGCAGATTGTTGATTGTTAGCTGGTCGATAGCCTAGTGTTGAAGCGAGCTGAGCCAATGTGCCGTGTTTTGCACAACTGCTTACAAGTGGGGTAGCACCAACAATGTTTACAAGTACTTATGTATACGTCGGTGCACAGTTCTCGAACGAGTACTCTATTTCATCAAAACACACACTGCTCGTATGATAAACCGTGACAACTTATGTCTTACCATGCCATATTCATGAAAAAACTAGCGAGGACGCATCTGTTTCGGAAACAATTACGATGGTTCTCACATGATTCACGGGCACACAAAAGTAGCAGCAGTTCCCATAGACGGATTCAAACAGAGTACTAGCCCCAGAGGGCTCGATAACAGGCAAGGTTCGGATAATTAGACACAATCCAAACTACTATTAAACACTAGCTGGGGCAACTATTTCATGCCTCGATCTAATTTGGGCTGGACACAAGACGGACCTTGCCATGAACATCATCGAGGACATCTGGCAGCAGCTCAATCCTGTGAACCTTCATGAAGACAACCTTGTGGTCTTGCCACTCATAAACTTGTTTGTGGAGGCATGCCACGTCATCTTCCTGCGTAAGCTTGACAAGAACAGTATGCCTCACAAACGAAGGAGTAGCTTTGAACTTCTTGTGCTTCAGTACACCCTGGATAACACGCCTAACAACAGTGAGGCTGGAATACAACTCTTCATTGGTATAAGCGCAAATGGCTTCCAAGATCCAACAGCCTAAAAACTCTGTTTTCCCAGTGCGTATATTCAGGTCATCCGCCTCATAGCGAGTGACATGTACAACCACACAATCCTTTTGTGCATTAGGGCTCTAATTGAAAAAGAAACAAATTTTGAATTAATTTTCAGTATAAGAAACACAAGTTATTTAAACCACTATGTATAGCATGGCATCGAAGCTAATAAAATTTTGCATTATTCATCACCACATACTTAGATGAAAAACCACAATCGAGACTGGCAAAGAAGAAAATCAGCTTGGACACCTCAACGGGGGGGGGGGGGCACATCCTCGAAGGGGGAAAACTGCTCCTGCAGTCCCACGGGGGCTGTAACCTCAAACGGGGCGTTGACGATCTCAGTAGTGGTCGTGAGCGTATCTGGGGTCGGCTTGGTGGCTGCCTCCATCTTCTTGGAGCTCTCTGTCTCGTGGGGATCAACCTCCCGCGTCTACTCCAATATCGGCAGATCTTTGCCTAGTTCTCCTTGGTCCATCATGAAACTGAAAAATACTAGGAGACCACTGAAAGGAAAACACAATCGCAATGACAATGAAACAAAAAAGAGAGTGAGGATCGGTTACTACTTTGCAAAAGTTTTTTTTTCTTTGAACGAAAATATACCAACATCACGGATCCGCTTACCTTCCCTTCGTTGGGAGAGAAGAACAGTGGCAGATGCGAGTGTTGCCTTTCTTGAAGACGGTGAGGGAGAAGGGGATTCAGCGAAGAGTGAAATGATGGTTGCTTCGTTCATCAAACTTAGACTGCGGGGAGGTGGGGTTTTATGATATGACGGCTCGTTACTGCCGCGCTACGACCGGGGTGACTCTCCGCCTGCATACTGCCTTCTAATTTGGTGGATGGCATTCGGGCCCGCGCGCTGCATGGCCCGCATGTCGGTGAACAAAAGTATAACGTCATTCAGTAGAGGGAGACGTTTCGATGACCTTGGAGGAGCCAGAAGCGGTATTGTATCCAGTGTACTAGTAGTAATTGTTTTTCTGGGTAGCTGTAGAGTGTCTCCACTGTACTACTAGTAATTGTTTCTCTGGGCCCGAGACAAAACAGCTCATCCGCCCTAGTAAATAGTAAAATCAATTCAAAAGCCCATATATTTACTGAATGAGAGGCGCTACCCACACCCAGCACACTGCCCCCAAAAAAACCTGCTGGGCTGAAAATGGCCAGTTGTGTTTTTTTCTTGCTGAAAATGGCTAGCCCAGTTCTATTATTTGTAAAGAAATACCCAAACGAGGCCTACTTGCTTTATCAGCCCTGCTGGGCTGCAAATCTTTCAAGACGAGGAGAGTTTCATTCGGTTTGCCCAGAAATGGGATGTACATCTTTAAAACACATCAAACCAGGAATTAGTTTCAATTTTTTTTTCATTAAAAGATTTTAAATTCCATTGATTTTTATGCGTGGACAATTATTTGGATTTTATATTTATATAAATTAATTTTCAAAATAGTTTGAATGTGAATCGATATTTTAGGATTAAAAATAGTTGACCGCACCGAAATATGCAAAATTTCGTATACTTTTTAACCGTGGCCACAATATGGGGTGTAATGCTTACAAAAAGAAGGTGGGCTACAAAAAAAATTCTTAAGAATTAGCAAATGGGCTGTACATTATTAGAAATAATGGCAGATGGGCTGCATGCTCTTTTCCACAGATTTGAGGCTGACTTGCGTGCCAACTACAGGTTGACACGTATGCTTTCCTAAAAAAAGTTGACGCACAAGCAACGCCGTGTCAACTTAGTCAACACACGAGAGTAGTGACTCTTGGATGTCCATCCAACGGCTGTCGTGCTTCTTCAATCTCTGCTCTTCCTGCTCCAGCCGCTCAAACAAGCGCCGGCGGGACTGCCTGCTCCCTCCTCCCGCGGCCGGCTATGCTGCTGCGCAGGCCTCGCCGCACCACCGTACTCCCATCGCTGGCCTAGCCATCCCTCTACTCACCCACACCTGCTATTATTCTCCGGGGACGGCAGACGAACCAGTAAACCCTCGTACTCCTCCGCGTGGGAAACAACTGCCGAGTATTCCCTGGCTCCGTGTCGTTCCCTTCCTAGGCCTCGCCGTCGTCCACCGCCCTGGTACTCTCGGCGCGGCCTGGTCAACGTGGTTAATGAATGACATCCATCGGAAGTGGACTGTACGTGGAGAGGCTCACAGCTAGGTCCACGGCCGCACGCAAGGAAATGCCTCCTTATTATGTGCAAAGTAATGATTCCTCCACCTGACAGCTAGGACCCATGGGAAGGGCTTCTGTATTTCGCAAAAAAAACGTTCCCCCCACTGACAGGTCGGACCCACCAGCTATATCTTCGCACGCAAGGAAGTGCCTCCTTATTACGCACAAAAAATGAATACCCCCTGCTAGCTGGGACCCACCATAGTGGGTGGCTGACTTGTGGGCCTACTAAGTTGACGGGGACGGAGGGCTTTGTCAACTTAGTCAATATGAAAGATTCTAGCTCAAGTGACCGTACGATGTCCATCCAACGGCCATAGTGCTTCTTCAACCTCTGGTCTTCTTGCTCCAGTCACCCAAAGCAGCGCCGGTCGTGCCACCGGCTCCTGCCTCCCGTGGCCGGCTGTGCCGCCGCAGAGGCCTCACCGCCCCCATACTACTCCCACCGCTGGCCAGGCCATACCCCCACCCACCCACACCCCCTGTTATTCTACGGCGACGGCAGCCTCACACCGCAGCCGAACCAGTGAACCCTTGTACTCCTCTCCGCGTGGGTATCCATTGTCGCGTCTTCCCCGGCTCCACGTCGTCCCCTTCCTAGGCCTCACCGTCGTCCACCGCCGTGGTGCTCTCGGCGCGGCGTGGTCAATGTGGTCAACGACCGACTTCCATCAGAAGAGTACTATACGTGGAGAGGCTGACAGCTGGGTCCACGGCAGCCGCAAGGAATTGGCTCCTTATTACGCGGAAAATAATTAGTCCTCCACCTGACAGCAGGGACCCACCGGACGGGCCACCGTATTTGGCGAAAAAAACGTTCCCCCTGACTGCTGGGACCCACCGAACGGGCCACCGTATTTCGCGAAAAAACGTTCCCCACGCTGTCAGCTCGGACCCACCGGAAGTGCCTCCTTATTATGCACAAAAAATGAATACTCCCCCTGCTAGTTGGGACCCACCTTGGTGGGAGGCTGACTTGTGGGCCTACTAAGTTGACGGGGACGGAGTGCTTTGTCAACTTAGTCAATATGAACGATTCTAGTTCCAGTGACCGTACGATGTCCATCCAACGGCCGTAGTGCTTCTTCAACCTCTGGTCTTCTTGCTCTAGCCGCCCAAAGCAGCGCCGGTCGTGCCACATGCTCCTGCCTCCCATGGCCGGTTGTGCTGCCGCTGAGGCCTCACCACCCCTACTATTCCCACCGCTGGCCAGGCCCTGCGGCGACGGCAGCCTCACACCGCAGCCGAAACAGTGAACCCTCGTACTCCTCTCAGCGCGGGCTTCCACTGCCGTGTCTTCCCCGGCTCCGCGTCGTCCCCTTCCTAGGCCTCGCCGTCGTCCACCGCCCTGGTGCTCTCGGCACGACATGGTCAACGTGGTCAAGGAATGACTTCCATCGGAAGAGTACTGTACGTGGAGAGGCTGACAGCTGTGTCCACGACGGCCGCAAGGAGGTGCCTCCTTATTATACGCAAAATAATTATTCCTCCACTTGACAGCAGGGACCCACCGGACGGGCCACCGTATTTCGCGAAAAAAAGTTTCTCCCTTGACTGCTGGGACCCACCAGCTACATCTTCGCACGCAAGGAAGTGCGGCCGGGCAAAAAAACGATTCGCCCCCTGACTGCTGGGGCCCACTAGCTACATCTTCGCACGGAAGGAAGTGCCTGACAGTAGGGACCCACCTGGTCGAATCATACATAGCGTAGTCATTCTGGTCGCGAACGTGTACGTACATACTGGTCGATGTAGAGGCGCGCACGTGTCGTAGTAGGGGCGCACACATAGCATGTACACGTACGTACAGTGGCCAGGGTGCAAGAAAGAAAGTACGGCCACGTACGTACATACGGGCGGGGTCTCGAACGCCTACTCACGCATACGTACGACCAGGGCTCGTGTACATGGCTGGGTGGGAATGGAGAAACTGCGTCGTCGTCGTGTTCATGGGGAGGCAACGGAATACGTCGTGTTCATCGAGAGGCAACGGAATGCGTGGGAGCCAACCGGCTTGGACGGAACAGCCGATGGAAACGAGGCCTAGCATACCACACAACGGAGGAAACAACCTTGTGTTTGATCAGCCACGGTCGAAACGGGATCCTGTTCATCGGGAGGGGTTTGGCGTACCGCAAAACAGAGGAAACAGACTTGTGTTGGACCTCCTACGGTAGAAACGGTGTCCTGTTGATCGGGAGGGGTGTGGCGTACCACAAAACGGAGGAAACGGACTTGTGTTGGAGCGCTAAGGTCAAAACAGGGGTCCTATTCATCGGGAGGGGTGTGGCGTACCGCAAAATGGGACTCCACGGGATACTATTCATCTCCACCGTCGACCTCCTCCAGCCTGCACGGGCTACTGTTCATCCACCGTCGACCTCCTCCAGCCTCCACCTGCGACTGTTCATCCACGGGCTCCTGTTCATTCAGCCTCCACCGCGCGCTACTCCACCGGCTACTGTTCAACCAGCCCTCTCCATGGGCTCCTGTTCAACCATCCCTCCATGGGCTACTGTTCATCCAGCCCTCCACCGTCTACTGTTCATCCAGCCCTCCACGGGGTGGTCCTGTTCATCCAGCCCTCCACCATCTACTGTTCATCCAGCCCTCCACGGGGTGGTCCTATTCATCCAGCCCTCCACGGGGTCCTATTCATCCAGCCCCAACCAACTCGATCGATCGGGGTCCTGTTCATCCAGAGGCAACACCACACGGTCCTGTTCATCCACCCCCACTGGGAACTGTTCATCCAAACCGCCCCAGCAACGCTCACTGTTCATCCAGAGGCAGCATCGATCAGCTTTTGTCGGTGTTCTGGAAATGGGGGTCCCTAGACTTGCCTGCCTGCGGCCCGCGGTGTGGCTAGGCCAGCAGGTCGTATAGCCCGTCTTCATCAACAAGGCATCCAAGACCAACAAGGCATCCAAGACCCTCAGGGGTGGCCTAGTCAGGCAAGCTCAGAGGAGTGGGGATATCAAGGCGGGGCGAACCTCAGGAGGCTCTCGTGACGTGAGCCATGATGATTGACACCAGGCGGGTGCCAGGCGGGCACCAGCGCGTGCAGCGTCCTTGTATCCTCTTTGGTGCTAAGGAAGCAGGCGCAGGCGAGGAGTACCGAGGCATCAGGCAAAGGTTGCTATATCGGTGCAATGAGACAAAGACCAGGAGGACGGCAAGACGGAGGTCATTGTGGAGCCCAAGGCGGCGTCACCACTAGAGCCTTTTGCACGCGAAGACCACTTTTGTCAGGATAGCTTGTACTAGCTGCCCCCCTTCAAATTTGCCCGCCGTTGTTGGCTCCCTTCCCGCTCAATATTAGGGAAGAGGACCAGGGCCTATATAAGTAGAGCTAGCCACCACAATAGAGGGGATCGAGCAGTTCACCCAGCTCTCACCCGCTAAGACACCAAGCACAAGAACACCTCAACCTCAGGAGGCTGTTCTTCCCTCTGTACTGTTCATCATCAGCCCAAGAGGCAATCCACCACCACCACACTGGAGTAGGGTATTACACCACAACGGTGGCCCGAACCAGTATAAATCTCGTGTCTTTCTGTGTTGCGAGTTCGTCGAGTTCGTCCGCGAGATCTTAGCGAGCTAGGGCGTAGATCGGTAGGAGGGAAAGACTTCGCGCGCACCCAGTGTTCGAACCTTAAGGGTTTGCCGGAACCCCACATCCGACATTTGGCGTGCCAGGTAGGGGTGCACCGCAGCTTCTCCTCTGCCAATCGACTTGCCGACGCTCCACGGTCAAGATGTCCGGCGACCCAAGAGCTGACTCCGACCGCTGGGCAGCCTGGCCGGCCCGGGCGACGACGCCCGCTCATGAAGACCTCGACCCCGCGCTCTAGGCGGCGCGGGCGTCGTCCAATGTTGCGGGGCGCGGGCGACGCGGTCAGGCGTCGTCCACCCCCACTCCACGACAGGTACGAGCCGCGGCAAGGGCAGCAAGCCACGCCGCAGCGACGGCGCCGCACTCGCGGTGAGAGCAGGTAAACGTGCAGGCGGCACTCACTGTGGCAAGGGAGCTGCTGCGGTGCCGGCTGATGGATAGCGGTCGAGATGCACTGCTAGAACGCGTTGCTGAGCTGCTGGACGCTGCGGCCTCTAGAGCGCCACCTTTCTGCTATCGACTCCCTTCTCAGGCCGTTGCGGGAACTCATGGCGGGCCTCGCCGCACGCTCGCGCCGACGGGTGCGCATGGGGGCTTCGTCAACACCAGCGCGGTCGGCGGCGCCGAAGGTCCCTCCGCCCCCACACTGCCCGAAACAAGCACGAGCACAAGCGTCGCCCCCTTGGTCCCGGCGAGATGCCATGCTACTATCCTCAGGACGCCACGCTGGGCCGGGCAACATGGAGTGTGGGGCACTATGGCGAGATATTCGGGGTAACAGCCCCGGAAGCCTACGTGCCCCGCATGACGGACCAGGAATACACAGCGGAGGACGACCCCGGCTCGTTCGTTGGAGAAGATTGGGAAGAAGGGGCGCTAGGAGTCGAAGCCTTCCAGGAGCCGCCGGGGAACCACCACGACCGCGTGTGCAACGACCACTACAGGGTACCCCTAATCCCTCACGAGCAAGTTTACGCTAACCATGATTCGCAGGAGGAACAGATCACCACAACGGCCGGCGGCCCCAGCTCGGCGGCCTCCCTGCCGGCAGGGGGATTGCGTTGGGGGCTGCAGGAGAGGGGTCGGGAGCCAGGCCCCTCCCCGCGGCGCGCGAAGCCAGGGGACACCCGGAGGTAGGCCCTCTGCCGGGGAGTCTTCGACAACCCTTCCCCCGGCAGAGGACCTGTGGTCGCCGAGGGCACCGCTGGCGTCCTCTTTCCCTCTTTTGTGTCGTCCTGGCAACCGGTCGGCTCAAAGGAGGTCAAGGATGGCGCAAGGCGGGGCCCTCGACTGGCGATATGAAGCAAGGCCGGTACCTATGAAGAAGGCCCAGTGCCTGTGAAGCTCGCCGCCCGTGACACTCTCACGTAATAATGAGTTGGGGCTGTACACGCCCCGGAGTCTCAGGAGCGCCAGCCTCAGGCCCTGGGGCTCCCTCCCACGCCTAGTAGCAGCACTTAGCTCCGCACTAGTGAGAACACTTGAAGACCGGAAGACTAGACTAGGTGCCGGACGCGGCCTTTTGCTTTGGATCTCTCTTTCTGTAGCTTTGCTTTCTGGATCTGGATTTAAGTTGAAGTCGAATTTTTATCGATGGACGCGGGGGGTGCCTTTTCTCGTTCGAGCAATTTCTTGCCTTCTGGATCTCATTTTGTCTGGGACTCATGTCCATCACCTTTCCCTCACGAGCTTCTCGCGAGCTGGACTGCACGAAGCGCACGCTCATCAAGCGCGCGCTAGCGCTGCGGCCGGTGCTCACCTCTTGCGGGGCCCCTTCCGACGGGGCGATAAGCTCCGCAGGATTCTCAGAAACTCATCGCTCTGTGACCCAGCTCAAAGTTGGCGCTGACTAAGGTAAACCTCGACGGAAAACTCACCCCCGAATTCACGAGTTCATGAGAACACATACTCACATCGCATAGGAAAGTAAAAACTGCAATTTGCTTACATGAGGGGCTCCCCCTCTCAAAATGCTCTCACAAGTTTTCCAAGGGCCACGCCCGAGTTTTATGTGCAGGGTGAAACGACAGGAGAACATGGGGTCAGCAAGAAATGCCACTCGCTACATCACCCTCGGACGCGTCCCTCGCATCATCATCATCTTCGCCGGCACCTTCGCCGCCGTTGGCAACGCCCCCATCGCCATCGTCGACCATGTCGCCTTCATCTGCGACGACCATCACCGCGTCGTCCTCCGAAGTGAAGGCCCTGACCAACGCGTCCACATTGTCCTCAACCCAAGGCGCCAGGTCGCCCCGGATGGCCGTGGGTACTGGGGCGATGGCGGCGGCGAAATCAAAGTCGGGGTTGGCATTCCGAAGGTGGCTGAAGACACGGGATAAAGCGCACCCAAGTAGGCCACGACCCCTCTCCTCCACAAGCTGGCGAGCTCTGTCAGATCGGGCCTCCACGCGCGTCACCACCTCAGTGAAGAAGGTCAGATGGCTGGCATAGTCATTCGAGTGAGGGGCCGGAGCATTCTGGTCGCAGATGTAACCCAGGGCGGTGTTGGCCCTGTTCCGGAGATCTAGAAGCATAGGAGCATGCTCACGCTCCAACGTCCGATGTTGCAGCACTTCCTCCCTGTTTCGCCTTGCGACGGCCTCGGCGTCATCAACATGTTTCCGGAGAGAAAGTAGCTCGGCGCGGGCAGATGCCAAGTCCGCCTGCGCCGTAACCAAGGTGGCGGCCGTGGCCTCCACACGCCTCTCGGCCTCATCCAACCTGGGCCTGAGGGCAGCGGCCCTGCCCGCATCCTCCGCACCCGAGAGCTTCAGCTTCAAGTCGTACCTACCCTCCAGGTCTATGCGAACCTCGGCCACCCGGCGATCGACCTCCTCCTCGACTCTGGCCTCGCGAGCCCCGACGGCGTCTTCTGCTTGAGCAACTTGACACTCCCTCGTCTCTAGTTGCTCGAGCTCGAGGCTGCGCTCCACGGCTTCCAGGGACAGCGCCTCCGCTCGTTTCTAGACCTCCTCTTCCTTCGCGGGCGTCCCCCTCAGCGATGCAAGAGTGGCCCTGCACGCCTCCACCTGCTGCTCAAGGGACGCGCTCCAGACCTGGAGCTCCCACGCGCGCTTCTCCGCAGCCTCGCGACGGCGGTCAGCCTCGCGAGCCTCTTCCAAGGCTCGCGAGCGGGCTTCATGGGAAACCTTGAGGGATGCCTCGGCCTTCGCATTCTCAAGGTCGCGCTGATAGCGACCGAGGTTGATGGCCACCCTCAGCTTGCGCCACTCCTCCACCAGCCGGAGACCTTCAGCCTCAAGGCGCGAGTCGACACCCGCAAGCTCTTCACCAAGTCGACTCATCGCGCCCATCGTCTCCTGGAAGAGCTCGTGACGAACTACGCTCCGCCCGCGCTCGAGCTCCAACACTCAGCCCACCTCGTCCTCCACCTCGGGGGCTGCGGGCGGGGCGCCAAGCGGCACACCACCTCCCGGCAGGGGGCTGGGGGCTGGCACCACACCTGACGTCGGCCAGTCCTCGCGAGGAGCCCGAGCCAATCGGGGCTCGCTGCTTGAAGAGGATCCGAAGATCGAAGCCAACCAGCCACTGTCCGTGAGCAAAGGAGGAGTCTTGGGTACGCCCGCCAAGCTCCACACCAGACTATGGGGGAGGGGTGACCAAGCCGCGGGCTCAGCGCGCCGCGAAGGCAGAAACGCTCCCTGAACCGACCCTGCTCCAGGAATGGCAGGCGGACCAGGAACGCTGAAGGCCGATGAGGGAGTCGAGGAAGGAGGAGGCCGCTTCTCAGAAGACGCAACAGCTTCAACGGAAGGAGCCCTGAAGGATTGACGTCAGGATAAGAAGGCTACGCGCAAGAAGCCATGACAATAAGATACTTACGCGTCAATGGCGATGTACTTCCGTCGCTTCAATGGCCCGAAGATGTTGCTGCCGCTAGGTGATCCTTTCCTCTTACGGAGCTCCTCGAAGTCCACGCAAAGACGACCGAAGCGCTGGATGTGACGGCCAGTGCGCGGCGGGGCCGAAGGAGAGCTTGAAAGGATGTCTTCAGGGGTGCCCGGTTGAGGCGAACAGCCGGGCCGTCTCACCACGACCTCCCGAGGTTCCTGCAGCCTGGGCCTCGGGAGCCGCATGCCGCGTCTCCTCAGCGACCAACGCCTCAGGAGGGGGGTCGCAGGCCCCCGAGGACGACGCCCCAGGATCACCACTCGGCATGTACTTCTTAGTACTCGAGCCACTGGCCCCCGTCGGAGCTCGCCCTCTCGCACCTTCACCTGGGGCGAGCTCGGCGCCAGCGGCGAAGAAGGGAACCACGAAGACGGGGTTCTCGCGGGACCCCACTAGGCCGACTGGGCGCAGCCCCCATTCATCAAAGGAAGGCATGCTCGCGGCAAATGCGGCTTTGTTCTCGCAGCGGTACAACAAGCAGCTATTCCTGGGCATCTCGTCCGGCAGAGGGACACCCGATAGGACCATGGGCACCGTTTGCCGCATCGCAAGAGGAAGCCCTTTCTCCTGAAACCTCATATGATCCTGGCTGCTGAGCAAGTCCCACATTGGGCGGGAGTGGCGCTGAAGTGGAGTGACTCGAAGCTTGACGAACTCCTTCACCACCATGGGCGCAGTCACGCCGCGGTTCTTCAACCACCTCAGCCTGGCCAGGACGGGGGCAAGGCGGGCGCTTGTCGGAGTAAATGGCCACGGGTAGCCTAACCGACTCCCCCTGGCTCTTCGAAAAATTATCAGGCCATTCGAGCCTTCAAGCATACAAAGCATAGGGCCGCCTTCCCCCGGCCGGCTATCCCCAGGGCCGACTCCCAGAAGGCGACCCGGCCTCAGAAACCTTCCCCAAGAAAGATACGAGATGGCCGACTCCAGGCAGCCGGCCCCAAGAGGACCGACTCCCAGAAGCCGGCCATGAAGAAAGCCGACTCCCAGAAGCCGGCCAAGACTGCACCCACTAAGACTGTATCCACATAACGGCGATAGGACGGGGCGTGGCCGCAGTACAGCCCACTACCCCCGAATCCCGGAACAGGCATGGCCACAGGGCGCCGTACGGGCCAGCCATCCCCCGCCCGGCGCGGCACTGTCGATGTCACCCACGACAGGCGCCAGTACGGCCCACGGGCGGCGGGCCCCTTTAGCCAGAGAGACACTCGAAGGCGGCCCGGCCTCCCCTAGTCGGCCATGGGCATGGCCGGCTCCCAATAGCCGGCTACCTCCCTCCCTCGAAACATGTGCCTCATTAAGGAGACAAGACGAGGTAAGGCTACAATGAGAGCCCGCAAGGCGGCGGCACTGTAGCCACGCTTACCTCGACAAAGCCCTCGTCATCAGAGGCGAGGCAGCAGTAACCAGCCGCCGACAAAGCCCCCAAGCGATGGGGCCGGCCTGTCGGCCAAGAGGCTGGCAGCTGGCGGGACCCACCAGTCGGCGGGCCACAATGGCCGGCGGAGGAGCCGGCGAGCATAGACACTGACGGCTGGGACCCGTGCCCAGCCGGATTACCATTGTACCCCTGGGGGGTAGGCCTATATAAACCCCCCGGGACACCCATGCAAAGGGTTGATCTCATAGAGTTTCACACACCACATAGAGAAAAAAGGAGAGCTAGCCTTGCCCTTCTTCTTCTTCTAGCCAAACAGCTCAAGGAGCACTTGTAGCTACTTGTACTGATCTAGTGATCATGCGGAGACCCCGCAGAGCAGGACTAGGGGTGTTATCTCCACGGAGAGCCCCGAACCTGGGTAAGATCCGCCGGCGTGCATGTCTTCGCCTTATCCCGTTTCCAGGCACCGGCGACGTCTTACTGGCTCCCACAATGATAAGTCAGCCGTTGGCATATGTCGCACCTACCACCCGACAACACTCGTGAGCTTCTGATGGCCCCAGCCGGAGTTTGGAACAGCAGCCTCCGCTGGAACTTGGAGAAGAGGGCTGAGCACGCCAGCGTCAATAAACACCCATCGTATACGGAACTCGCTCGTGGATGAAGGAATCTCGAAGTCAATCCCCGCGCCCGCTGTCGCGGCCACGGCTTGGAAGCCCACGCACCCCAAGCTCTGCTGGGGACTGGTCAAATGCAATGAGAAGAAATGGCAGAGGAGGGCCACGGAAGGAGCGATGCCCACCATGGCCTCGCACAAGAAGGTGAAGACAACAAGAAGGGTCACAGATTGAGGGTCGAGATGAAGCATGTGGATCTGATAATGCTCGAGCACTGCGTTAAAGAAGGCAGAGAAGGGAGGAATCAGGCCAGCCCAGAGGGCGTCTATGAAGATCGGGACCTCAGTGGCTGCCCGAGCCATGCGAGTGCGAGACGTGGGCCAAGCCACCATCTCTCCCCATTCGTTGAAACTGGAGGCAAGCATGGGGCGCACCTTGTCCATGGCCTCGTCGTTGAGCACCCGAGGCCAGCCGAGCGCCGACTCAAAGGACGGAGGCGCAGTTGGCAAAGGCAAAGGTTTCTTCCCCTTTTCAGCCTGTTTTTGGTGCCATGGCGATGAAGCAGGTGGAGCGCAAGTCAGATTGGAGGGGCAAAGCAGGACCTCGAGGAAGCAGGGAGATTGGAAGAGCCAGGCGTGGGCGAAGGAAGAATAACTGTGTGAGATGCGGGGGCCGCATAGCCTGGCGGATTCAAGGGCACCGTGGGGAAGCGGAGACGCCCACGTCCAATCGACCGCCACACGTCAACCGAGGCCACAGGCTTTTGGGGCCCGCAGTGCTCCGTACTTGACCCTTGGCTTCGCCGTGAAGCCAAGCCCGAGCGCACCTTGGGCCCGGGGGCTACTGTCGGCGTTCTAGGAACAGGGGTCCCCAGACTTGCCTACCTGTGGCCCGCGGCATGGCTAGGCCAGCAGGCCGTAAGGCCCGTCTTCATCAACAAGGCATCCAAGACCCTCGCGAGAGGCCGAGCCTCGCGAGGCGGACGACGCAATACCTCCTCAGGGGTGGCCTAGTCAGGCAAGCTCACGAGGAGCGGAGATATCAAGGCGGGGCGAACCTCACGAGGCTCTCGTGATGTGAGCCATGACGATCGACACCAGGCGGGTGCCAGGCAGGCGCGAGCGCGCGCAGCGTCCTTGTTTCCTCTTTGGTGCTAAGGAAGCAGGCGTAGGCGAGGAGTACCGAGGCATCAGGCAAAGGTTGCTATATCGGTGCAACGAGACCAAGACCAGGAGGACGGCAAGACAGAGGTCATCGTGGAGCCCAAGGCGGCGTCACCACCAGAGCCTTCTGCAGGCGAAGACCACTTTTGTCAGGATAGCTTGTACTAGTTGTCCCCCTTCAAATTTGCCCGCCGTTGTTGGCTCCCTTCCCGCTCAATATTTGGGAAGAGGACCAGGGCCTATATAAGTAGAGCTAGCCACCACCGTAGAGGGGATCGCGCGGTTCACCCAGCTCTCACCCGCTAAGCCACCAAGCACAAGAACACCTCAACCTCAGGAGGCTGTTCTTCCCTCTGTACTGTTCATCATCAGCCCAAGAGGCAATCCACCACCACCACACTGGAGTAGGGTATTACACCACAACGGTGGCCCGAACCAGTATAAATCTCGTGTCTTTCTGTGTTGCGAGTTCGTTGAGTTCGTCCGCGAGATCTTAGCGAGCTAGGGCATAGATCGGTAGGAGGGAAAGACTTCGCGTGCACCCAGTGTTCGAACCTTAAGGGTTTGCCGGAACCCCACATCCGATAGCTTCAGTTAGCAGAAGTAGCAAAGGAATCGCTCGATCAGGCTCAGTTAACAGCCATCGATGGATCGCTCGGGTTCAGTAACGCGTAGCCTGTAGTGCAATCGCTCGGGTTCAGTAGGCGAACGCCTCGCTCGGGTTCAGTTAGAGCCAAGTCCCAAAAGCTGATGGGGGATGCTATTAAGTCTGGGGCTGCCCCTTCAAAGCCCAAAACTGCCCCCAAAGCTGCTGACCATGCTCCAAAGATTTCAAAGCCCAAGAGGAGCACAAGGAACATTCCAGCTGCAGAAAAGAACAAGGCCCCAGTGCCTGAAATGGATGAAGAAGAAGATGTTGAAGCCCAAGTGCTGAGGAATATTAAACCAAAGATTCCAGATCATGATGACAGCCATCCAATGGCAGAGGATATGAGTATCAGGAAGGATGCAGGTCTCAAACTTTGGAGACAAAGTGACCCTTATGATGTAAGGAGAAGGACTATAGTGGACTACAGGTTCCACACCAAAGAGCTACCAGATTTCTATGAAACCATTCTGCTTGACAAGAAGCCCATAGTTTGTGATATGAAGTGGGCAGACTGGAAGTACATTGATGAGAATGAAGATCGTTTTCCAGGAGTACATGAGAGCTTCAAAGCATGTGGTGTCGACTGGGACAGAAGCTGACAAAATGGAATGATGAACTCATCATGCAATTCTACTCCACAGCACATTTTTATCCAGATGGTAGAATTGTGTGGATGTATGAGGGTACAAGGTACCGGTCAACTGTTGATGAGTGGGAAAATTTGATAAATGCTCCTGAAGAGCGTGAAGATGACTTGGATGTCTATGCCAAGAAGAAGAAAGACCAAAACTCTATGGCCAACATGTACAAAGAGATCCCAGACAAAGCATTGGAAACACATAAGTTTGGATCTGTTCATTACTTGTTGTCTGGTCTAGCTACAATCAACACTATATTGAGGCATACATTGTTGCCCAAATCTAAAGATCACAAGATGATCAGAGGCCATTCAATCAACTTGCTTCAGATATTTGATGTACCCCAGAAGTTCAAGGTTATGATCCTGATTGTTGAAACAATCAAGAGGACAGTTGCAGATCAGAAGAGATCTTGTGGGTATGCTCCACATATTCAGGTGCTCATCAACCCCAAGATGGGCATAGGCACCTACTTGTTAGACAAGGAGCATCTACCCTTGAGACCAGATTTTGAGGACAACCCTGTTGTGATGAATGAACAAGATCCCACATCTGTGCAAGCACAAGAAAAGAGAGAAGGCAAAGGGTGAGAAAGCTGCAAAGATGCCAAGTGTTGAAGAGGCTTCTCAAGTATTTCTGAAGAGCAAACAAGATCAGCTTTCATATATGATTCAAGCAACTTTGAGGATTGAGAAGGGCTTGGCCACCCTGACTCAAAATCAGGAGAGCTTGGAGAGGATCATTGAGACAAAATTCTATGATCTTGATCTGAAAGTGACTGAGATGCAGACAGCTGTTGAGCAGCTCCAGGAGGAAGCAGAGGAGAGGAAAGGGCAGGCTACCACAGATGCCTTTCAGGGAGTGCCTAGAGGTCAGAGATCTGCTGCAGTGCCCATGGCTGACACAAGAGCAACTACATCAGCACCAGCAGCTACACCTTCAGTGCCACCTCCAGTTGCCACTCCACCAGCTCCAACAATGTCTACAGATGCATTCGTCCTTGGAGTCCTCTCAACACCATCTCCCGAAGACCAAGCCTAGAGAGACGCATAGCACTATGCATTTTCAATCTTTTTGGCAACTTGTTGCCAAAGGGGGAGAAATGTATAGATCATCGGCTTTGAGAGAGAGTGCTTTTTCTTCTATGGTCTCTTGCTATCTGGTTGATACTTTTGTGTGTGCTTGTTTAATACTCTTTATGTCTGTGTGTGAGATACTTCTATGATCATGTGTTTGATCATATCCTACTTTAATGCTTGCTTGGATGATATTATCTTTTATATCCCATATATGATCATTCACTTTGCCTTGGTGATGAGTGCATGTTTTTAATTTCTATCATTTTGAGTGCTCCACCAAGATGTATGTGACATGGAAGAGTAACCCATGATCCTATCGATTGTGCATTTGCATTCAAAAGCAAATTTAAATAATGCACAAATTTCGGGGGAGCTCCTACTTATCACATACTTCTGAAAGCGACGATGTATTTCAAATTTTATTATCGTTTGTCGAAGCTTTAATCTATATGTTGTCATCAATTACCAAAAAGGGGGAGATTGAAAGTGCAACTATCCCTGGGCGGTTTTGGTAAT
The DNA here is from genome assembly GCF_018294505.1 of Triticum aestivum. Lineage (NCBI taxonomy): Eukaryota > Viridiplantae > Streptophyta > Magnoliopsida > Poales > Poaceae > Triticum > Triticum aestivum. The sequence goes on along the minus strand of NC_057802.1, from coordinate 77,304,099 downwards.
TCCTAACAACATATAGCTCATTGAACTAATGCTATTTCAAGATCATCATTTCAGAAAGTTCAATGATTGGCATGGCATGGACTCGGAATGTGGACCCCTCAAAATGCTAAGGACACAAATTGGCTCAAGCTCAAGACTCTACATTTTTAGTTTAGTGATCCAATCACATTGAGGCCATAGGAAAAGCCAATATTATTAAAAGGGGATGAGGTGTTGCTTAATAGCTTGCTTGCTCAAAATGCTTAGTGATATGCTCCAAAAACCCTCAACCACTTTCTCATATCCACATATGTCCCAAACCAAAAGTCAAACTCGGCCCTACCGATTTGATCTATCCGGCGCCACCAAGTTCACTTGACATAGCCATAGCCAGAAACCCTAGTCAGTTCGATCTCACCGATAGGGATCTCGGTCTCACCGAGATGGGATTTCAAACTCTCTATTTCCCTACATAACGTTTCTGTCCAACCGAGATGAGCGATCGGTCCCACCGAGTTTGCAATGCAAACTCTCTGTTTCCCTTTCATAACATTTTGGTCTCATCGAAATGAGCAATTCAGTCCCATCGAGTTTGCATGACCAACTCCATGTTTGCCTATTACAGAAAATAGTCCTACCGAGTTTATGTGATCGGTCTCACCGAGATTACGTTATGCCCTAACCCTAATGAAATCGGTCCCACCGAGTTGACATGTCGGGCCACCGAAAAGCCTAACGTTCACATTTGGAACTAAATCGGTCTGACCAAGTTTGGTAAATTGTGTGTAACGGTTAGATTTTGTGTGGAGGCTATATATAACCCTCCACCCACTCTTCATTCATGGAGAGAGCCATTAGAGCGTGCCTACACTTCCAACATACATATTCTGAGAGAGAACCACCTACTCATGTGTTGAGACAAAGATATTCCATTCCAACCACATGAATCTTGATCTCTAGCCTTCCCCAAGTTGCTTTCCACTCAAATCTTCTTTCCACCAAATCCAAATCCGTGAGAGAGAGTTGAGTGTTGGGGAGACTATCATTTGAAGCACAAGAGCAACGAGTTCATCATCAACACACCATCTATTACCTTTTGGAGAGTGGTGTCTCCTAGATTGGTTAGGTGTCACTTGGGATCCTCTGTCAAGATTGTGGATTTGAACCAAGGAGTTTGTACGGACAAGGAGATCGCCTACTTCATGAAGATCTACCCGAGTGAGGCAAGTCCTTCATGGGCGATGGCCATGGTGGGATAGACAAGGTTGCTTCTTCGTGGACCCTTCATGGGTGGAGCCCTCCGTGGACTCGCACAACCGTTACCCTTTGTGGGTTCAAGTCTCCATCAACGTGGATGTACGATAGCACCACCTATCGAAACCACGGAAAAAATCTCCGTGTCTACATTGCGTTTGCTCCCTCCAAACTCCTCCCTTTACCTTCATGTGCAATGTTTTACATTCCGTTGCTATACTCTTAGACTTGCATGTGTAGGTTGATTGCTTGACTTGTGCTAAGTTGCTAAAATTTGCCAAGACTTAAAATTGGGAAAGGATAGATTTTTATTTGGTCAAGTAGTCTAATCACCCCCCCCCCCGCTCTAGACATACTTTCGATCCTACAAAGATCTATCTAGGAGATGCATAGCAACGAGAGGGGGAGAGTGTGTCCACATACCCTCGTAGACCGAAAGCAAAAGCGTTAGCTTAACGCGGTTGATGTAGTCGAACGTCTTCGCGATCTAACTGATCAAGTACCGAACGTACAACACCTCCGAGTTCAGCACAGATTCAGCTCGATAACATCCCTCGAACTCTTGATCCAGCAAAGTGTCGAGTGAGAGTTTCGTCAGCACAACAGCGTGGTGACGGTGATGGTGATGTGATCCGCGCAGGGCTTTGCCTAAGCACTACGACAATATGACCGGAGGTGTAAACGGTGGAGGGGGGCACCGCACACGGTTAAGAAACAATTGATGTGCTTTGGGGTACCCCCTGCCCCTGTATATAAAGGAGGAGAGGGGATGAGGCCGGCCTAGGGCGCGCCCCAAGTGGGGGGAGTCCTACTCAGACTCCAAGTCCTATTCGGACCCCCTTCCTTTCTATGGAGGGGGAGAGGGGGAAGGAGAGGGAGAGGGAGAAGGAAAGGGGGGCCACGCCCCTCCCCTTGTCCAATTTGGTCTGCCCATGGGGGGGCTCCACCCCTTGTGGGCTGCCCTCTCTCTCCCCTATGGCCCATGGTTGCCCATTACTTTCCCCGGGGGGTTCCAGTAACCCCTCGGTACTCCGATAAATACCCGAAACACTCCGAAACCATTCCGGTGTCCGAATACTATCGTCTAATATATCAATCTTTACCTCTCGACTATTTCGAGACTCCTCGTCATGTCCGTGATCTCATCCGGGACTCCAAACAATCTTTGGTCACCAAAACACATAACTCGTAATACAAATCGAACTCCTATGGGTTCGAGAACTATGTAAACATGACCGAGACACATCTCCGATCAATAACTAACAGCGGAACCTGGATGCTCATATTGGTTCCTACATATTCTACGAAGATCTTTATCAGTCAAACCACAATGACAACATACGTCATTCCCTTTGTCATCGGTATGTTACTTGCCCGAGATTCGATCGTCGGTATCCTCATACCCAGTTCAATCTCGTTACCGGCAAGTCTCCTTACTCGTTCAGTAATGCATCATCCCGCAACTAACTCATTAGTCACATTCCTTGCAAGGCTTATCATGATGTGCATTACCGAGAGGGCCCAGAGATACCTCTCCGATACTCGGAGTGACAAATCCTAATCTCGATCTATGCCAACCCAACAAACACCTTCAAAGACACCTGTAGAGCATCTTTATAATTACCCAGTTATGTTGTGACGTTTGATAGCACACAAGGTATTCCTTCGGTATTCGGGAGTTGGATAATCTCACAGTTAAAGGAATATGTATAAGTCATGAAGAAAGCAATAGCAATAAAACTTAACGATCTTTATGCTAGGCTAACGGATGGGTCTTGTCCATCACATCATTCTCCTAATGATGTGATCCCGTTCATTAAATGACAACACATGTCTATGGTCAGGAAACTTAACCATTTTTGATTAACGAGCTAGTCAAGTAGAGGCATACTAGGGACACTATGTTTTCTCTATGTATTCACACATGCATCAAGTTTCCTGTTAATACAATTCTAGCTTGAATAATAAACATTTATCATGATATAAGGAAATATAAATAACAACTTTATTATTGCGTCTAGAGCATATTTCCTTCACTTATTTTGTAACATCCCAAGTTTTCAATTTGGAATGTTATACATTAGATCATCGTTGGATATCATATTTTATTTGCATTTTGGTTTGATCCTAGAAATTCTACGCAACTCAAGGACCCACGGAGAGAGTTGGGATTTTAGTTATTTTCATATTCGAGTTTTTCTCGAATTTTGAAAAGAGGATCGTTTCATTTTAATTATTTTTCTTCGAATATTTCTTTTATAAAAATAAAAGAGAGAGGATAAAATTACTTCCTCAAAATAAAGAAATATCAGAGATTTAATATTAAAATCAAATAAGATTTTTTTATTCGGAGTTTTATCGCTATTTTATTTGAATTAGGAAAAATATGCGTTTTTCAAAATAGCATTTTAGGCGCAAATAAATGTTCACCTTGTCCGGCCTATTTTTGGAGGACGGGGAATATTTATTTTGGGATTTTTGGAGTCTGTTTAGTATTTCTTTTATTTCTTTATCTGCACGTCAGGATTTTTTTTAAAAGTCAAACCGACTCCGGGCCATACCCGAGCGGGACTCCGCCCGGGGGGCCTTTATAAACCGCCACCCCCGAGCCGCCGAGCCCAGCAGCCGCCGAGCCCCGCACCGCCGCCGCCGCTCCTCGCCACCGCCCCGCCGCCTGGAGCCGCCGCCACCCGCCGCCCCGCGCCGCCTCGGCGGAGCCGCCCGCCGCCGCCGCCGTCTCGCCGGACTTTTGCCGGAGGTAGCCGCCGCCGCCACCTCGGTTTTCACGAGAAGACCGATCGGTTTTTTTGAAACCCTAGATGCGTTTTTTTATTTTTTAGATTGGTTTTTTTTCGGTTTAGTTATTTAGCGAACGCCCGTTCATTAGTTTGTTTTAACGAACGGTTTTCACCGTTTAGCCACTAACAGCGAACGTTCGTTCGTTAGCCTGTTCGTCAGTTTTTCATTTTCTCGGATTTTCCGTGATTATTTTTTATTGTGATTTCTGATCCGATTTTAGTTCTAGTATAACTTTTCGCTTGTTTATCGGAATCTGGCGACTCAAGCGCCTAGAGTTTCATCTCGAAACCCTCTTTCTGTTTAACGAACTTAAACAAGATTTTGCTACTGTAAAATTTGACTTTAGTCCATATTAGTAAACGAAGCTTGTTTCTTTCGCCGTTTGAGTTCTGTTGCTTCGTTCGATTTGATTCTTTTTGCAAACTGGAGGTCTTAAGTTGAACTTTCTGGTTAGATCTCTTAGTTGAGTTTAACCCATGCCCTTGCTTGATTGCTTATTGTATGCTTGTTTGTTTGCGATAGAGTACCCGGAGTGCGAAGCGTGCTACTACGAGTCTCTAGGTTTCACGGATCATCAGCAAGGCAAGTAACACTTTGATCATACCTCTTTCATACCCAGTTTTATTGCATTAGATCAATCCTCAAACAATTGTATGGTTAGGATCTGATTAAATTGTGGGTATGGGAAGTAGTTGAGGTAGTACCTATTCACCGCCTATTATCAAACCTTTGGGAGTTACTTCTACGTTGCTTATATTGCTATGCTATGCTTGTAGACGTGGATTGGGTTTGAGAGTATTCATGACAGATGTGAGTATTGTTAATTAATGGTTAACCTAAGGTGGCAACTTTAATACACATCTGGGTGGATTGAGGCACCTAGGGAATCCAGTGATTGCCTGTATTTTTTTGGAAATCCTGGAGTACCGTGTGATTCTCCTATGGATTGCCACCCAGGCTCAAAGGGATCATGAGATTATTCATGCTAGAAACTTCCGTGTGCAGCCACAAGCTATTATGGGCTCTAGCATAGTTGATTAAGTCGTGTGGAGTGGTAGACTAGCAGATGTAGGGGATGTAGGTGGTACTGTCTACCCATCGTAAGGTGCTAACGCTTCTGAAAGACTGTGTCTCGGTCATCCGTTTCTCAAACATCATGTAGTGCGAGAAATTCAACGAAGGATATCGAGTCTTGTGGGGAAAAGTGCGCAAACCTCTACAGAGTGTACAAACTAATCATGGTTAGCCGTGTCTCCCGTTATGGACATCTTGAGTATCTCGTTCTTGGATTATCATGTTGATCTCATCACTCTTAATTATAAAATTTGTTTGGGTTATTAATTTACTTTTAATTGGGATTGAGATGGGGTTTACCATTCTCAATGTTTAAGAACCACCATGATAGTTAAATAAAATATATTCCTTTGTTGTAGGGAAAAATTGGCTTTTCGCAAAACATATTAACCATACAGCCTCCACCAGCCAAATATGCATGTAGTGATAGCTTTATTCTATTTACTACTCTCTTGTGTTACATTCCCAGCATATTCCATGTGCAGACCCATTTTTGGGCAGCAACGTATCATGTTGCAGACTTTTCAGACGACGAGTAAGGAGCCTTAGGTCATGGCCTTCACTGAGTGATGCCGTTGGAGTTGATGGACTCACTTTATCCTTCCAAGCCTTCCGCTGTTATCGTATTAGATGGCCTTAGGCCATATTTATTGTAATAAGTTCTCTTTTGAGACATTCGATGTAATAAGTGTGTGATTGCTACTCTGTTATAAATCCTTCAAGTACTGTGCGTGTCAGCATTACCGATCCAGGGATGACACTGATGCACAGAGATCAGACTGTTTGAGGTCTGGTCGCTACAAGATGGTATCAGAGCACACTCTGACTATAGGACACGACCACTAAGCTAAAGCCCTGGATCACTACTCTCTTCTCATTTCTGACTCCTCTCCATTTTCTACTCTTTAGGATGGCGGATGCAAGGATCAAGTTCGCGCAACCGCATGAAGACACCCCTTTTGGACGCCACTTGAAGGAAGTTACTAGGTACTTGAATATTGGAATGCCAAGCTTCACAGGGACTTACAATGCCACTTTACCAGAAGAGGAGCGCTGGATGATTCAAATTCAAGTTCCAGGAAGGACATTCACGCCAGTCACTGAGCCCATAGAGTTTTCTTTTGATGCACCAACCTGGAGTCTAGGAAAGAGTATGGCAGCTCACATCACCATGGGACGCATTGGAGAAGTTTACCACAATGATCTCAAGGACAATATCTACCAGATTTGTGGGCACCGAGATGAGCAATGGGAGATGATCAGCACCAGGAAGGATAGATCGATTGCAGCTTTCATCCAGGAGTTAAACCAGCACATTCGACGCCAGGAGAACCAGATGTGCGCCGGCATGACAGATTTGAAGAAGGCGATGGCAAGGATCACGGAGCTGGAGGTAGAACTCAAGGCTACACGCGAATATTATGAGGAGGAAATTGTTGTACTAGTGGAGAAGAATGACGACCTGACAAGGAAGCTAGGAATTTTCATGGGAGACCCCGCCCCAGGAGGAGAAGACGACGATTCCACTTGCCCGGAGAACTACAGCATCATCGACGACACCGACTCGGACCCTGACGATAGCGATGATGATTTTGTTGATGAAGCTGGAGCTGATATCATGGAGTCTTCGACCGATCAATTTTTCTAGTCGACCACCATATCAGTAGTAGAATTCCACCATGTATATAGTATAGTCCAAGCACTTTTGTAACGATAGTTCTAGACCGATTGTATGCCCTTTGTTTGATTTGATTGAATGATATGTTTGTGTTTGTCTCATGTGCATATGGGTAGTGTTTCCCCCCTAGACCTTATTCTACTCTATTTTCTCATCTTTTCTAAACCCAGCAGATGCCTCCGAGACGCGACAATGGATTTGCTTTCCCACCGGAGCTCACTCAGTTGATCCAGCAGCAGAATGCATTGATGCAGATACTAGTCCAGAATCAGAACCAGGGGAACAACAACAACAACAACAACCCACCACCACCACCACCAGTCGATCACTTAGCCTGTTTTCTTATGCTAAATCTGTCGGTGTTCTCCAGTAGCATCGAGCCGATTGTTGAAGATGATTGGCTTCGCAAAATTGAAAGGGAGTTGACCACTGCAGGATGCACAGATGCGGAGAGAGTGCATTTTGCCGCACATCAGCTTGATGGACCCGCAACATCATGGTGGGAGAATTTCACAGCCACTTACCCCATCGACACTGTGACATGGGACCAGTTCCAGCAAGCTTTTCGCACTGCCCATGTTTCAGAAGGAGCTATGGCCATGAAGAAGCGTGAGTTTTGCAACTTACGCCAAGGAGGGCGCACTGTTGGCCGGTATGTGGATGAATTTAGTAAGCTAGCACGTTATGCCCCGGATGACGTCGCTACAGATGCAGCTAAGAAGAAGAAGTTTCTGGAAGGACTGAATGATGAGCTGAGCATGCAGTTGATGGTGGCAAATTTCAATAACTACCAGGAGTTGGTGGATAGAGCTCTCATGCTTGAAGGGAAGCAGCAGTAGATTGAAAGCCGCAAGAGGAAGTATGGACAAGGGAAGTATAATTCTGGAGCTCATGAGAGACCTCGTTTCACCCCGAACTCAGGAGGACTTGTTCATAACCATGGAGGCCACACTCATAATGGAGGAAGTTCACACAACCATAGTGGCCCTAAGAATGGGAATGGTAATGGAGGAAGCAGCGGACAAAACCGTTCCAACCCGGCAACACCCGCCACGAAAGATCTAAGCCACGTTACTTGCTACAAGTGCCAGAAGACTTGGAGACATTTTCTCATCGGAAACCATTGTGAGGTATACACGGATCACAAGAGTTTGAAATATAACTTCAAGCAGAAGGAGTTGAATCTCAGGCAGAGGAGATGGTTGGAGCTCATTAAGGATTATGATATGAGATTGCATTATCATCCCGGAAAGGTGTGACACCCCAAAATTTTGACCTTGATTTATTGATTTAAAATTTTGCCAGGAAATAAAACTTTTCCATTTGTCAAGATTTACCCTTTTGATATTGTGGATTTTTACCTCTAGGGAAAAACTTTCCAAAAGTATTATTTGATTTTGTATACTCTCTCTATGAAACAATTCTTTATCAGTGGATTTAATTGCAAGATTTGTTTTCTCAGAACTTCATTCTTTTAAAATGATTTCTTTTAAATTTGGAGCTTGTTTTGCACTGCAACCATTTGATAAATGCCTTTAAAATTTCCACCAAAATTTGGGGATGTCATGTGAGTGTTCCACACCATTTTTATGCAAAAATATCTTTTGGTTATTGGAGATTCTGAGCTCTACATCAACTTTTCAAATCTGGTCCAGTAGGCATTTTTGCACTACAACCCATTTAAATATTCCTTTAAAAATTCTTCCAAGTGTTTGGAGATGTCAGTAGATGCATATAATTCAACTTCATGCAAAAACCCAGTGTTGTCCTTTGAAACATTTGAGTGAATCAACCTCTTTTTCATTCTGGTCCAGTTTGATGATCTGTACTGCAACCCTATATTACTTTGCTCTAGTGCCCATGAGCTTTTTCCTACTTGTAGCCCTTCCTACCAAACCCTTAAGTCCAGGAGAGTGGACCCATTGGAGGATTTTAAGTGCATGCAATGAGGCCATTTTCCTTCTGTCCAAAACTGGTGTTTTGCAAAACTTGCACTAACAAGTTTCTGGTTTTGCCCAAGTGATCTTGCCATCATCTCCTACAACTAGAGAGACCCTGATCTGGAGATTTTGGCCACTCCAAGAGTTGCCTAAGTGCACTTGGCATTCTGTCGAACACTTGGTGTGCACAGTCAGTTTTGGGCATGTTTCCTAGTTTGCACTATGATCTTGCTCCAATGACCCAGCAACCTTGTCCACTAAACTCCTAACTATCCCTATCCTAGTCGTGTTAAGTGCCAACCTCCCCCTCGCACTCTAGGCCGCCCTGGCATTTCATCGAGCATGTCACGTGCGTGCTCTGAGCGCGCCCCGAGCGCACGTTTTGCACGCGCGCGCACTGAGCCGCCGCGTCGCACTGCCGCCCTCATCGCGTCCCGTCCCTGGTCCCTGCTCGCCTGCTGAACCGCGCACTACGCTCGCCCACTCTCCACGCCACCCCTGGCCCCCTACAGCGCCGCTGGCAGAGCTTTTGGCGGCATGCCGGCGTCGGCAGCGAGCCTCTGCCATGGACGGCGCCGCCCAAACCACACCAGCACGCCAGCTGCCCCTATGAACAGCTCAAGCTTATCCCGAAGCCCGTCGGCACGCGCTCGTCGCCGCCACGTCGCCCTGCAGCCACAGCACGGTTGTCGCCGGCGATCTTATCCTCGGCCGCCGCAGGACCGACCTCGAGCGCCTATTTAAGGGATCCCCGAACTCGTTCAAGACCTCAAGCGACCTCATGCCTTCCCCCTAGTTCTCCCCTAGCCGTGGATTGGCCGGGAGAGGCCGTCTTTCCCAACTCCGGCCAGTTCGGCCGCCGCTGCCGGCCGATGACATTCGTCGCAACCAGCCACTCCCCCGCCCATCCAGCGCCACCAATCGCTTCCCCTCGTCCTTGCGGAGCTGCCCAGCGCCTCAGCCTCGATCAGAGACCACCGGAGCCCAAAACTCACTTCACTCCCGTAGCCCCCTTCGCCGCGGAGCTCGCCGCCGGCGACTCCTCCCACCACCGTCGACCCGACGACCACCAAGGGGACCGCCCCGGTCTGGCCGTTCCATCCCCGCCCTCGGATGCCCGTGAAGAGCTGCCGTTCGTCGACGGCGATCGCCGGAGTCCCGCTCCCGTCGGGCAGAGAAGAGGAGGGAGAGGGAAGAATGGTCAAACCTGACCAGTGGGCCCTCTGAACCCACTGTCAGTAACCCGCGTGCCGTCCACGCTGGTTAAGTGAAGGCGTATAAGTCTCGAGTACGTCTTCTCTGATTCGGAAACGTAATCTCCCCCGAAACGTTTTCTTTTCTGGGTTTTTTTTTAAATAGAGATTTGACCAAACTTTGACTGGCTATATCTTTTAAAATAAAACTCCAAATGAGTTGATTCTTTTTCCTACCTCTCTCAAATTTCATCTAGTTTATTTTAAGATTTATTTAAAAAATATTTGATACAACTTTTTGCACGGTGGTTGAAATATTTGTTATTTGGATATTTTTCAAAAATAGGAAATGGAGAGAGAGGAAAGCTTTCAAAAAGTGCACCCTTTGCATATTCTTGAAGGCAAGCCTCCTGAACTCTGGCATAATATTTTTGTGTGGTGTTTTGATACGGTTACAACACCACTTGACTTGGAGCATACTTTATTTTTATGTGACGATAAAAATCTTTCGCATGAATACACAATGGAGATTCCTTGCTGGTAGTAACGGTCATGCTGTTGATAGTAGTCATCCTCGTGAGCTTCTCATGCGTACCGGAAGGAAACCGGGAAAGTCGTGGTCTTGGGTAGACACGGGCTTGTCCCTAGTTCCTCGTCGAGACGAGTATGTCCGGTATGGTATGGTGAGGCTTGATGAGTGGTGAGTTTATCTGTTAATGGTTATATTATTGGAGAATACTTGGACCACCTGAGTCGGTCGTAGGTCGAGTCTTGTTCAGTAACTTCCCTTACTTGTTTTGTACTACCACTTGTCCCTGCCACAGGTAGGGTATGGTTCAGTAAGTTGGCAACCCCTTACCAAAGCACACACCGTACAGAGAGGCCATGGTGGAAGATACCGGGTGCATCCGGTAGGCATGCCACCTGGTCCGGGGGCATGTGTGTTTCCGGTTGGGACCGAGAGGGGGGCACCCCTTAGAGCGCGCGAATATAAATTTGATCCCATGCTACGTCGAGGTTGTAGCCTCCCCACTTAGAGTTTTGCTTGGCAGGTGTCGTGGGTGATTCCAGACACCGGTAAGTTAAGCTGGTGTGTGCAGGTCAGGCGTGTTTTCAATTAAAAGGCCGTAGGCGGAATTAGTCCCGATGGGCTAAATAAATCCGTTACTCGTGGGTAAATAGTACACCCTCTGCAGAGGATATATCCATTCGGATAGCCATGTTCATGGGTAAGGACTTCAGTCTGAGATAAGTCTAGTGACGGTTTTCGGATGGAGAAACGGCTAACTGGATCATAGTAACGGTATTCGGATGGAGAACGGCTTAATTAGAACCTAGTGACGGTCTTCGGATGGAGAAACGGCTAGACTAGATTTTGTTTATGACCTGTGACATATGAGGATTATGTTTATTATTATTATGGTCTAACCATTTACATTACTTGAATTCGTGAGTATCCCTGGGATGGTTCTACCTCCTGGATATTCACTGTGATTATTCTTATATAAGCCCTCTCTGTGGCGTCGCTCAGACGCCCGACTGCGGCATGCTTATTGTTTAATTATCCTTTATAAGCCCTTTATGTGGCGTCGCTTAGACACCCGACTGTGGCATGCTTGTCTTTTATTTATTATTCATAAGCCCTTTATGTGGCGTCGCTCAGACGCCCGACTGTGGCATGTTGGTTATTTATTTATCCCTTATAAGCCCTTTATGTGGTGTCGCTCAGACGCCCGACTGTGGCATGCTTGTTATTTAATTTTTTTCTTTATAAGCCCTTTTTGTGGTGTCGCTCAGACGCCCGACTGCGGCATTGTTAAATTACTTGCACCCTTTCAAGGAGTCATTTCAGACACTCGATCAGCGCATTCTATTCTACTCCCGTATTGCATGTTCATATTTTTCTTTTCCGCATGCGGGCATCACAAATTTTCGTGACTAACGTTATGATCATGAATATTTCGGAGCATGATTATCCCTTGTTATATTATACCCGTGTTCTTAATGTTTGCGAGTACATTCAAACATACTCACTGGCTTGTCCCTGGCTATTGTCTTGGCCAGTTTTCGCGCATGGAGATAGCATTGCGATGACAGCCCCGGAACCTACGCTATGATGATAGCAGCCTCGCGAAGATAGGAGTTACCCTGGTCAGCTGTTCTTGTGGGAAATGGAGTCCCATAGACGCAGATGAACCACAAACCGCTTCCGCCATCAACCACTAGAAACCAAGTGTTGTACTCCTAGGCCACAATGGTCTTGTACTACATATTTTGTACATTGCTTGGAATTCTTGTATCAAGTTGGTGCCTCATCAGCTAACAGTAATCCTGGGGCTGGTGAGCACGAAGGCCGTTTTTCTGGGAAATTAACATCCCGAAAATCCGGTCGTGACAAAAGGCTAACGTAGTAGCTGATGCGTTGAGCCGCAAAAGTCATTTCAATACACTCATGACCGGAGAGTTGCCCAAGGAGTTAGCGGAAGACCTTCGTGAGCTATGTTTGGAGATAGTTCCGAGAGGCTATGTAGCAGCTTTGGAGATTCAATCTAATTTGATGGATAAGATCAAAGAAGCTCAGAAGACGGACAAGGAGATAGCCGAAATAAAGGAAAGAATGAGTAAAGGAAAGGCTAAAGGATTTCGTGAGGATGAGCACGATATCTTATGGTTTGAGGACCACGTATATGTGCCAAATGATCAGGAGATCAGGAAGTTGATTCTGCAAGAGGCCCATGATTCGCCATATTCGATTCACCCAGGAAATACCAAGATGTACCTGAATCTGAAGGATAGTTTCTGGTGGACCGGAATGAAGAAGGATATTGCGGAGTATGTAGCAGTTTGTGATGTATGTCAGAGAGTGAAGGCAGAGCATCAGAAGCCAGCAAGATTGCTACAACCATTGCCGATACCTGAATGGAAGTGAGATAAACTAGGCATGGACTTTATCACGGGATTACCCAGGACTCGCTCAGGCTATGACTCGATATGGGTTGTAGTCGACCGTTTGACGAAAGTAGCTCATTTCATCCCAGTGAAGACCACATACACCAGTGCTAAGTTGGCAAAGATATACAGGACCAGGATCGTATGTCTACATGGAGTTTCGAGGACCATTGTATCAGATAGAGGAACCCAGTTTACTTCAAAGTTTTGGAATCAGTTGCACGAAACTTTGGGAACCAGGCTAGAGTTCAGTACAGCTTTTCACCCGTAGACAGATGGACAGACTGAGAGGGTCAATCAGATTCTGGAGGACATGTGGAGAGCTTGTGCAGTAGATTATGGATCTAGTTGGGATGATAATTTGTCGTATGCAGAGTTCTCTTACAACAACAGCTATCAAGCCAGTTTGAAGATGCCCCCTTTTGAAGCACTATACGGAAGGAGGTGCAGAACACCGTTGTTGTGGGACGAAGTTGGAGACCGACAGTTGTTTGGACCGGATTTGATTAAAGAGTCTGAAGAGAAGGTTAAGTTGATTCGCGATAGACTCAAGGTAGCCCAGTCCAGGCAGAAGAGTTACGCGGATTCTAAACGCAAGGAGACAGTTTACGAAGTTGGAGACAGAGTGTATCTTCGTGTATCCCCACTTCGAGGAGTGAAACGTTTTGGAGTTAAGGGAAAGTTAGCACCACGTTTTGTGGGACCATACAAAGTTTTGGAACGTATGGGAGAAGTTGCTTACAAGTTGGAGTTGCCTGAAGGATTGTCAGGAGTTCATGACGTGTTCCATGTTTCTCAGTTGAAGAAGTGCCACGCAGAGATGGCTGATATTCCTCTGAGAGATACAGTGCCGCTGGAAGCGATACAATTGGATAGCGATTTGACCTACGAGGAGAAGCCAGTTAAGATTCTTGATTTTGCCAGCCGAGTTACACGCAGCAAGGTTATCAAATTCTGCAAAGTTCAGTGGAGCCACCATACCGAGGATGAAGCCACCTGGGAGCGAGAGGAAGATCTACGGAAAGATGACCCACACCTATTTTCTAGCCAACACGAATCTCGAGGGCGAGATTCATCTTAAGGGGGTAGGTTTGTAACATCCCAAATTTTCAATTTGGAATGTTATACATTAGATCATCATTGCATATCATATTTTATTTGCATTTTGGTTTGATCCTAGAAATTCTACGCAACTCAAGGACCCACGGAAAGAGTTGGGATTTTCGTTATTTTCATATTCGAGTTTTTCTCGAATTTTGAAAAGAGGATCGTTTGATTTTAATTCTTTTTCTTGGAATATTTCTTTTATAAAAATAAAAGAGAGAGGATAAAATGACTTCCTCAAAGTAAAGAAATATCGGAGATTTAATATTAAAATCAAATAAGATTTTTTTATTCGGAATTTTATCGCTATTTTATTTGAATTAGGAAAAATATTCGTTTTTCAAAATTACATTTTAGGCCCAATAAATGTTCACCTTGTCCGGCCTATTTTTAGAGGACGGGGAAATTTTATTTCGGGATTTTTGGAGTCCGTTTAGTATTTCTTTTATTTCTTTTTCTGCACGTCAGGATTCTTTTTTAAAAGTCAAACCGACTCCGGGCCGTACCCGAGCGGGACTCCGCACGGGGGGCCTTTATAAGCCGCCACCCCCGAGCCGCCGAGCCCACCAGCCGCCGCAGCCCACCCGCGTGCCGCCCCAAACCCTAACCCTAACCGTGACCCGCCGCCGCCGCCGCGCCTCGCCCCGCCCCACTGCCTGGAGCCGCCGCCCCGCGCCGCCTCGCCGGAGCCGCCCTCCGTCATCGCCGTCTCGCCGGACTTTCACCGGGGGTAGCCGCCGCCGCCTCGATTTTTGCGAGAAAGCCGATCGGATCTTTTTTTGAAACCCTAGATGCGTTTTTTTTAGATCGGTTTTTTTTCGGTTTAGTTATTTAGCGAACGCCCGTTCGTTAGTTCGTTTTAACGAACGGTTTTCACCGTTTAGCCGCAGACAACGAACGTTCGTTCGTTAGCTTGTTCGTCAGTTTTTCTTTTTCTCGGATTTTCCGCGATTATTTTCGATCGTGATTTTGATCCGATTTTCGTTCTAGTATAAATTTTTGCTCGTTTATCGGAATCATGCGATTCAAGCGCCTAGAGTTTCGTCTCGAAACCCTCTTTCTGTTTATCCAACTGAAACAAGATTTTGCTACTATAAAATTTGACTTTACTAAGCTTGTTTCATTCGTCGTTTGAGTTTTGTTGCTTCGTTTGATTTGATTCTTTTTGCAAACCGGAGTTCTTAAGTTGAACTTTCTGGTTAGATCTCTTATTTGAGTTTTACCCGTGCACTTGCTTGAGTGCTTATTGTATGCTTGTTTGTTTGCGATAGAGTACCCGGAGTGCGAAGCGTGCTATTACGAGTCTCTAGGTTTCACGGATCATCAGCAAGGCAAGTAACACTTTGATCATACCTCTTTCATACCCAGTTTTATTGCATTAGATAAATCCTCAAATAATTGCATGGTTAGGCTCTGATTAAATTGTGGGTATGGGAAGTAGTTGAGGTAGTACCTATTCACCTCTTATTATCAAACCTTTGGGAGTTACTTCTATGTTGCTTATATTGCTATGCTATGCTCGTAGACGTGGATTGGGTTTGAGAGTATTCATGACAGATGTGAGTATTGTTAATTAATGGTTAACTTAAGGTGGCAACTTTAATACACATCTGGTGGATTGAGGCACCTGGGGAATCCAGTGATTGCCTATATTTTTTGGAAATCCCGGGGTACCGTGTGATTCTCCTATGGACTGCCACCCAGGCTCAAAGGGATCATGAGATTATTCATGTTAGAAACTTCCGTGTGCAGCCACAAGCTATTATGGGCTCTAGCATAGTTGATTAAGTTGTGTGGACTCTTACAGTGGTAGACTAGCAGATGTAGGGGATGTAGGTGGTACTGTCTACCCATCGTAAGGTGCTAACGCTTCTGAAAGACTGTGTCTCGGTCATCCGTTTCTCAAACATCATGTAGTGCAAGAAATTCAACGGAGGAGATCGAGTCTTGTGGGGAAAAGTGCGCAAACCTCTGCAGAGTGTACAAACTAATCATGGTTAGCCGTGTCTCCGGTTATGGACATCTTGATTATCTGGTTCTTGGATTATCATGTTGATGTCATCACTCTTAATTATAAAATTTGTTTGGGTTATTAATTTACTTTTAATTGGGATTGAGATGGGGTTTACCATTATCAATGTTTAACAACCACCATGATAGTAAAATAAAATATATTCCTTTGTTGTAGGGAAAAATTGGCTTTTCGCAAAACATATTAACCATATAGCCTCCACCAGCAAAATATGCATGTAGTGATAGCTTTATTATGTTTACTACTCTCTTGTGTTACATTGCCAGCATATTCCATGTGCTGACCCATTTTCGGGCTGCAACGTATCATGTTGCAGACTTTTCAGACGATGAGTAAGGAGCCTTAGGTCGTGGTCTTTCACTCAGTGATGCCGTTGGAATTGATGGACTCACTTTATTCTTCCAAGCCTTCCGCAGTTATCGTATTATATGGCCTTAAGCCATATTTATTGTAATAAGTTCTCTTTTGAGACATTCGATGTAATAAGTGTGTGATTGCTACTCTGTTATAAATCCTTCAAGTAATGTGCGTGTCAGCATTACCGATCCAGGGATGACACTGATGCACAGAGATCAGACTGTTTGAGGTCTGGTCGCTACATATTTATATTTCCTTATATCATGACAAATGTTTATTATTCATGCTAGAATTGTATTAACCGGAAACTTGATACATGTGTGAATACATAGACAAAACACAGTGTCCCTAGTATGCCTTGTTGGGGAACGTAGCATGCAATTTCAAAAAATTCCTACGATCACGCAAGATCTATCTAGGAGATGCATAGCAACCAGAGGGGGAGAGTGTGTCCACGTACCCTCGTAGACCGAAAGCGGAAGCGTTAGGTTAACGCTATTGATGTAGTCGAACATCTTCACGATCCAACCGATCTAGTACCGAATGTACGGCACCTCCGAGTTCAGCACACGTTGAGCTCGATGACGTCCCTTGAACTCTTGATCCAGCAGAGGATCGAGGGAGAGTTTCGTCAGCACGACGACGTTGTGACGGTGATGGTGATGTGATCCGTGCAGGGCTTCGCCTAAGCACTACAACGCCATGACCGGCGGAGTAAACTGTGTTGGGGGGCACCGCACACGGCTAAGAGAATAATTGTTAAGTTATGGGGTGCCCCCTGCCCCCGTATATAAAGGAGGGGAGGAGGAGGCCGGCCACCAAGGGGGCGCGCCATGGGGGGGAGTCCTACTAGGACTCCACTCCTAGTAGGATTCGCCCCCACCCCCCTTTTTCCTTTCTCATCGGAGGGGGGAAAGGAAGGAGAGGGAGAGGGAAAGGGGGCCACACCCCTCCTCCTTGTCCTATTCGGACTCCCTTGGAGGGGGGCACGCGCCACCCCTTGCGGGCTCCCCTCTCTCTCCACTAAGGCCCATGTAGGCCCAATACTTCCCCGAGGGGTTCCGGTAACCCCTCGGTACTCCAAAATATATCCGAACCTTTCTGAAACCATTCCGGTATTCGAATATCATAGTCCAATATATCAATCTTTACCTCTCGACTAATTCGACACTCCTCATCATGTCCGTGATCTCATTCGGGACTCCGAACAATCTTCGGTCACGAAAACACATAACTCATAATACAAATCGTCATCGAATGTTAAGTGTGCGGACCTTACGGGTTCGAGAACTATGTAGACATGACCGAGAAACATCTCCGATCAATAACCAATAGCGGAACCTGGATGCTCATATTGGTTCCTACATATTCTATGAAGATCTTTATCGGTCAAACCGCAATAACGACATACGTTATTCCCTTTGTCATCGGTATGTTACTTGCCCGAGATTCGATCGTCGGTATCCTCATACCTAGTTCAATCTCGTTACCGGCAAGTCTCTTTACTTGTTTCGTAATTCGTCATCCCGTAACTAACTCGTTAGTCACATTGCTTGCAAGGGTTATTGTGATGTGCATTACCGAAAGGGCCCAGAGATACCTCTTCGATACTCGGAGTGACAAATCCTAATCTCGATCTATGCCAACCCAACAAACACCTTCGGAGACACCTGTAGAGCATCTTTATAATCACCCAGTTACGTTTTGACGTTTGATAGCACACAAGGTGTTCCTCCGGTATTCGGGAGTTGCATAATCTCATAGTCAGAGGAAAATGTATAAGTCATGAAGAAAGCAATAGCAATAAAACTTAACGATCATTATGCTAAGCTAACAGATGGGTCTTGTCCATCACATCATTCTCCTAATGATTTGACCCCGTTCATCAAATGACAACACATGTCTATGGTCAGGAAACTTTACCATCTTTGATTAACGAGCTAGCATTGGTGCGCGTCGGTGCTATACAAACGGTTTTTAACCCCTTTCCGCGACGACATTTGGAACCGTCGCCAAGTGAGTGTGGGTGATAGGGGGGTCCTTCCCACATGACCCAGAAACTGTCGGGGATATGCCCTCCTGGCACACACGCTCGGGAAAATAAGGTCGTGTGCGATCGGCGAGCGCTCCAATACGAAAATACGTACAGTAGAGCTAAAAAAATACAATTATACAGGCGAAATTGTTTCCGGACGGAAGTACATCCCACACAGTCAGTCCCCGCTAAACGTTTCCGTTCGTATGTACATCCCACACAGTTGCTCCAAGGAAAACCTTTCCGTTCACAGGTACATCACACATAATTTTTCCCATTAAATCGTTTGTGATAGCGTTGCCATTACACATGATATTGATAATTTTATCGTTTGCAGTATTGAATGCATCACACACGGTGCATAGAAAAAACTGTGTGGCAAAGGTTGTCCATCACACATAGTTTTTATGTGGTAAACGTTTGTGCAAGGTGGCCTAACGCGAAAAGTTTTCAAGAGAAAGTTGTGTGTGTAGTGGAGATTGATCGCACACGTAGTGGATCCTAGAAACGTTTCTGATCTCCACGTATATCGCAGACGTTTTGCTTTCGCAAACCGTGTGCAGTGTAATCCCTAATTTAAAAATCACATGTTTTGAATTTGAAAGTAGGCAATCACTTATTTCATATCCAACCATGTTTATTACAAATATAAGTTTAACCACGAATGCATAATTCGATGCACAGGTACATATACTGAAGAACTACAGAAGCACCAAGTAAAGAATGATGAACCACAATTATACTAAAGACTGTAAAGAGAGAGGCGAAAGACATTCTGGTTGGTGGAGAAGGTGAAGCGGAATGCCCATATTGTGCCCTCCTCCATGCGTAATGCACGCACGACTCTAGGACAACCCCTTGTGATGGCTGCCCGTCCATCCTTCAATGTCTCCATTAGGACTTCTCGATGCTCATTGTAGTCTGGATGAAATACTTTAACCTTCATTGTGTGTCCACCAATCATGTACTTTGCGAGGTAATCTTGAGTGAACTGCTTTGGGAACCACTAGGAATGAAAAAGATTCAGACATTGTTGTCTAACAACTCATTAAGGGCAGTAAAAAGAGAAGGCTGCAGAGTTTGTAGTTACCATCCTACAGCTCACTATTGTGTTGGATAGAGCATAAAAAATATTTTGCTTGCCACCATTCGTATCTTTTTTCTAATAATCCTTATCAGTTTCCTCACTTGATGCTTGTTCATCAATATCTCATTGCCCCATACGCAAAAAGGGTCGATGCATGGATCCTTGGCAAGGGCATATGTACCTACAAGCAACAAGTCAATATTAGAAGCCAACTAGTGTCCAGGCCTGGATCTATATGCACTACATTATGGAACGACAGGGAAAGTACAAGCCGAGGGATGAAGCTAACCTCGGCGGAAAATGGTGGCCACTCCCGTTGTTGTCCTGCATAAGTAGTGGAAAGGCATGATAAGTACAGCAACCTTAACATCAAACAAATATAGCACAGGTAAACAACAACATCTCCAAATGATAGCTTGAGTGTGTTGGTTTCAGCATGCTGTTAAAGCAGATATAAAATGGAAGGCAATGTTACCGACAGCAGGATTAACAGCCATCAAATAGTGCAATTCAAACTGGTATTGTTGAAAATGAATAGAACGTAGGTAATGCTTAAACAAAACTGGATAAATGTGTAAAACTGAAATAAAGGGCATCTGTTAACTACACCAGGAATAACTGGAACCAAATATAGTCGTTCAAACTGGTATTGATGTAGTCGAGCGGCACAATTCCGACTTGCACATAATGAACAACACATTGTGAATGACAGAAATAAACAAGGCATAAATGAGCAGTATAACAACCAAATATAGCCATTGAAAACTAGAGAGAGTCTCACTGCAACCAACCTAACAAGCAAATACAGATAAACAGGTCATATGCTTGAAAACTGGACAAATGCTCACTTCAACCAACCTAACAAGCAGATAAAGATAAACAAGGCATCAGCTTGATAATTGGACAAATGCTAAAAAAAGCAACCTAACAACCAAATACAGATAAACAAGGCATCGTCTCGATAACTGGACAAGTGCTAAAAAAAGCAACCTAACAACCAAATATAGATAAACAAGGCATCTGCTTGATAACTGGTCAAATGCTCACTCCAACCAAACTAAGAACCCAATACAGATAAACAAGGTATCTCCTCGATAACTGGAAAAATGCTCACTCCAACCAACCTAACAACCAAATAAAGATAAACAAGGCATCTACTCACTATAAACAACCAAATATAGCCATTCGTGAAACTGAAGTGGACAATTCATACTTAAACATCACATAGACCTATTGAACAATACATTTTTGCATAACTGAAATAATTAAACATGACACAGATAAAGCACCTCATGCTACCTCTTGAGCATGCATTGGTTTTCCCTTGAAGAGGAAAGGGTGATGCAACAAAGTAGCATAAGTATTTCCCTCAGTTTTGAGAACCAAGGTATCAATCCAGTAGGAGACAACGCACAAGTCACCTAGTACTTGCACAAACAATCAGGAACCTTGCAACCAACGCGATAAAGGGGTTGTCAATCCCTTCACACTCACTCACAAAAGTGAGATCTAATAGAGATAATAAAGTAAATATTTTTGGTATTTTTGTTGTATAGATTGGAAAGTAAATATTGCAAACACTACAAAAAAAAGACACATCCGTGACATTTTGGGCCGAACAAATTTTTTTTCTATCATACATATGACACTTCTATGACGATAATTGTGACAAAACCCGGTATCATCATAGATCTGGTGGGCTCCTACTTCTATGAGAAAAAATCATGACAGAAAATGGGCTTTTCGTCCTGGGCGGGCCGGAGACGCAGCTGCATGACAATCTTTGGGCCGTCCTTGACGGAAAAAACCATGGTAGAAGCGAGGGCGAGGAAAATTTCGGCGAGTTCTCGGTTACGGTGGGAGGTCGGGGGCCGAGAGGTGCGCGTTTCTCTCGTACACGTACGCGCGTGTGTGCGAGGCGTTGGCTCTAACTGAACCCGAGCGAGGCGTTGGGCTCTAATTGAACCCGAGCGATTGCACTGCAGGCTACGCGTTACTGAACCCGAGCGATCGATCGATGGCTGTTAACTGAACCCGATCGAGCGAATCCTCTGAAGCCGATCGATGCTGCCTCTGGGATGAACATTGAGCGTTGCGGGGGGGGGGGGGTTGGATGGACAGTGAGCAGTGGCGTTGCCTCTGGATGAACAGGATCCCGTGGTGTGGTGGAGGGCTGGATGAACAGTAGACGGCGGAGGGGTGCCCGTGGAGGGGTGGTTGAACAGGACCCCGTGGTGTGGAGGGCTGGATGAACAGTAGACGATGGAGGGTTGCCCGTGGAGGGGTGGTTGAACAGTAGCCGGTGGAGTAGCGCGTGGTGGAGGCCGGATGAACAGGAGCCCGTGGAGGCTGGAGGAGGTCGACGGTAGCCCGTGGAGGCTGGAGGAGGTCGACGGTGGAGATGAACAGTATCCCGTGAAGTCCCGTTTTGCGGTAAACCACACCCCTCCCGATGAACAGGATCCCCGTTTCGACTGTAGGAGGTCCGTTTCGTCTGTTTTGCGGTACGCCACACCCCTCCCGATGAACAAGACCCCTGTTTCGACCGTAGGAGGTCCGTTTCGTCCGTTTTGCGGTACGCCACACCCCTCCCGATCAACAGGACCCCCGTTTCGACCGTAGGAGGTCTGTTTCCTCCGTTTTGCGGTACGCCACACCCCTCCCGATCAACAGGACCCCGTTCCGAACGTAGGAGGTCCGTTTCCTCCGTTGTGCAGTACGCCAGGCCTCGTTTCCATCGCCTGTTCCGTCCAAGCCCTCCCGATGAACACGACCACGCATTCCGTTCCGACCCAGCCGGTTGGCTCCCACGCGTTCCGTTGCCTCCCGATGAACACGACGCATTCCGTTGCCTCCCCATGAACACGACGCATTCCGTTGCCTCCCCATGAACACGACGCATTCCGTTGCCTCCCCATGAACACGACGACGACGCTGTTTCTCCGTTCTGACCCAGCCATGTACACGAGCCCTAGCCGTACGTATGCGCGAGTAGGCGTTCGAGACCCCGCCCGTATGTACACATACGTGGCCGTATTTTCTTTCTTGCACCCTGGCCGCTGTACGTACGTGTACATGCTACGTGCGCGCCTCTACTACGACACGTACGCGCCTCTACTACGACACGTGCGCGCCTCTACATCCACCAGTATATATGTACGTACACGTTCGCGACCAGAATGACAACGCTACGTACGCTTCGACCAGGTGGGTACCGACTGTCAGGCACTTCCTTGCCTGCGAAGATGTAGCTGGTGGGTCCCAGCAGTCAGGGGGGCGAATCGTTTTTTTGCCCGGACGCACTTCCTTGCGTGCGAAGATGTAGCTGGTGGGTCCCAGTAGTCTGGGGCAAACATTTTTTTCGCGAAATACGGTGGCCCGTCCGGTGGGTCCCCGCTGTCAGGTGGAGGAATAATTATTTTGCACGTAATAAGGAGGCACTTCCTTGCTGCGGCGGTGGACCCAGCTGTCAGCCTCTCCACGTACAGTCCACGTAAGATGGAAGCCGTTCCTTGACCACGTTGACCACGCCACGCCGAGAGCACCAGGGCGGTGGACAACGGGGAGGCCTAGGAAGGGGACAACGCGGAGCCGGGGAAGACGCGGCAGTGGATGCCCACGCGTAGAGGAGTACAAGGGTTCACTGGTTCGCTGCGGTGTGAGGCTGCCGTCGCCGCAGAATAACGGGGGGTGTGGGTGAGTAGAGGGATGGCCTGACCAGCGGTGGGAGTAGTAGGGGGCGGTGAGGCCTCCGCCGCATCGCAGCTGGCCACGGGAGGCAGGAGCACGAGGCACGACCGGCACTGGTTTGGGCGGCTGGAGCAAGAAGACCAGAGGTTGAAGAAGCACTACGCCCGTTGGATGGACATCGTATGGTCACTGGAGCTAGAATCGTGCATATTGACTAAGTTGACAAAGCCCTCCGTCCCCGTCAACTTAGTAGGCCCACAAGTCAGCCTGCCACTATACTGGGTCCCAGCTAACAGGGGGAGTATTCATTTTTTTGTGCATAATAAGGAGGCACTTCCTTGTGTGCAAAGATATAGCTGGTGGGTCCAAGCTGTCAGCGGCGGTAATTTTTTTTCGCGAAATACAGAGGCCCTTTCGGTGGGTCCCTGATGTCAGGTGGAGGAATCATTATTTTGCGCGTAATAAGGAGGCATTTCCTTGCGTGCGGCCGTGTACCCAGCTGTCGGCCTCTCCACGTACAGTCCACTTCAGATGCATGTCGGTCGTTAACCACGTTGACCAGGCCGCGCTAAGAGCACCAGGGCGGTGGACGACGGCGAGGCCTAGGAAGGGAACGACATGGAGGCAGGGAAGACTCGGCAGTTGTTTCCCACGCGGAGGGGAGTACGACTGTACGAGGGTTTACTGGTTCGTCTACCGTCGCCGGAGAATAACAACAGGTGTGGGTGTGTAGAGGGATGGCTAGGCCAGCGATGGGAGTACGGTGGGGCAGTGAGGCCTGCGCGGCAGCACAGCCGGCCGCGGGGAGGAGGGAGCAGGCAGTCCCGTCGGCGCTTGTTTGAGCGGCTGGAGCAGGAAGAGCAGAGATTGAAGAAGCACGACGGCCGTTCGATGGTCATCCAACAGTCACTGCTTGTGCGTCAACCTATTTTTTAGGAAAGCCTCAAATCTGTGGAAAATAGCATACAGCCCATCTGCCATTATTTCTAATAATTTACAGCCCATTTGCTAATTTTTAAGTTTTTTTTGGAGCCCATATTCTTTTTGTTAGCATTACAGCCCATATTGTGGCCACAGTTAAAAAATTATACGAAATTTTGCATATTTCGGTGCGGTCCGAACTGTTTTTAATCCCGAAATTTCGACTCACATTCAAACTGATTTTAAAATAAATGTATATCAATATAAAATCCAAGAAATTCTCCACGCATAAAAATTAATGTAATTTAAAATCTCGAAATGAAAAAAAGATATTTGAAACTAATTGCCGATTTGATGTGTTTTAAAAATGTACAGCCCATTTCTCATTACTGATAGGCCATTTTTTAGGCCAGCCGAATGAAGCTCTCCTCGTCTTGAAAGATTTGCAGCCCAACAGGCCTGACAAAGCGACTTACTTGGCAAATCACAAAAAAACTAGGCTGTGGCCGTGGACCCAGCTGTCAGCCTCTCCACGTACAGTACTCTTCCGATGGAAGTCGGTCGTTGACCACATTGACCACACTGCGCCGAGGGCACCAAGGCGGTGGACGACGGCGAGGCCTAGGCAGGGGACGACGCGGAGCCGGGGAAGACGCGGTAGTGGATGCCCACGCGGAGAGGAGTACGAGGGTGCACTGGTTCGGCTGCGGCGTGAGGCTACCGTCGCCGCAGAATAACAGGCGGTGTGGGTGAGTACAGGGATACCCTGGGCCAGCGGTGGGAGTAGTAGGGGCGGTGAGGCCTCCGCGGCATCACAGTCGGCAATGAGAGGCAGGAGCACGCGGCACGACCGGCGCTGCTTTGGGCGGCAGGAGCAAGAAGACCAAAGGTTGAAGAAGCACTATGGCCGTTGGATGGATATCGTACGATCACTGGAGCTAGAATCGTTCATACTGACTAAGTTGACAAAGCCCTCCGTCCTCGTCAACTTAGTAGGCCCACAAGTCAGCCACCCACTATGGTGGGTCCTAGCTAGCAGGGGGTATTCATTTTTTGGTGCGTAATAAGGAGGCACTTCCTTGCGTGCGAAGATATAGCTGGTGGGTCCGACCTGTCAGCGGGGTGTACGTTTTTTTCGCGAAATACAGAAGCCCTTCCCACGTACAGTGCACGTACAGTGCATAATAAGGAGGAACTTTCCTTCCGTGCGACCATGGACCTCGTGGGTCCCAGCCGTCAGGCTCTCCACGTACAGTCCTCTTCCGATGACTCTCGTATGTTGACCACACCGCGCCGAGCGCACCGAGGTGGTGGACAACGGCGAGGCCCCAGACTGGAATGACCCGGAGATGGGGAAGACGCGGTAGTGGAGTCGCAGACGGAGAGGTGTGGGAAACTTGACTGGTTCGGGTGTTGGGTGGGCCTACACTCGGCAGAGAATAACAGGAGGTGCGGAGTGGAGGGATGGCCTGGCCGTCGGCGGGGTAGCGTTTCGCTGAGGAGCGCAAAACAACGCCGCTGGACGCCGAAGGCTGGAGCAGGCGGTTCCGACAGCGCTGGGGGAAGAAGACGTGAGATTGAAGAAGAATGCCGGCCGTTGGATGTAAATCCAACGCCTTCTTAGGCTTCGACCTACTGGCCCACATGTCAGCGAGTCCATTTGATTTTTAGTCCATTTGGTGGGCTGGGTGAAACAATGATGTAGCATCTATGCAGCCCGTTTAAATCCCATTTGCATTTTTCTCGAAATCCGCGGACTTGCTGGGCTGGGTGAAAATATCATGTTGGGCTAGACGGGGAAATGTTCTAAAAACATAAACACATGATTGCACGTCAGTAAAATCTTTGCAAGCTTATGTACGCAATCACTAGGAGTTAACTTGTCAAGTTATATATAAACAATTATTATTATTATTTTGTAAGAACTTCCAACTTAAGAAATAAATATCATTTTAATTTGATGAGTTAATAGTACGTGGGGTATTATTATTTTTTGGGCTAGACGTGGGACAGTTGAGTTTGTTCTAGGGGAAAGTACTGGGAGAAAACTCAGTTTACATCGAAAAAGAAAGTGGGAGAAAATTCAGAGACCTTCTGGGTCCACCTGAGGAGGGGAATATGTTGGGAGGAAGGAGATTCAAAGCACGGCAGCCGAGTGAACTAGTTTTTTTACGGACAAGTGAACTAGTTTACATACATAAGCAAATAGCCACTAAAAAAAGCAATCAGGTTAATGGGTTCTTAAAAGAAATATTTCGGACAAAACAGATAATTACGACACACAGGCTAATGCATGAAACACTCAGATGATAAAGGTGCTTATAAACAGATAAAGTACAACATCTAGACCTTCCTGGCACGCTTGATCATGACGCTGCGGCTGTCCGTGTACTCGTCGGTTACGGGAAGCTGACACGCCCTCATGTCCAAGATCTGCCTGTACATGTTGTAGCATGCGTATGTGTCCTTGGCCGCGTAGGTTATGTAGGCTAGATTCAGAGGTACCTCCCACGTGTTCAGGTCGTCTTCTTTCATGTTGGCATATCAGGGGTCGATGATGGTCTCAGCGAGGTCAACCACGGAGTCCTTCTCCTGCCCGTTGCTGATGATCTTGTATTGCTTCTGGATGTCAACAAGCTTGTTGCACCACATGGCCGAATCGTTGCGTTCTTCCTTCTCTCCACCGTAGCGAAGGTGCAGTTGGCGCTGCCGATGAAACGGGTGAATGCTCCAGAACCTGGTGCAGCCATAGGATTGAGGCGAGGCAGAGCTTCACCGAGTCCATATCGTTGGTGTATATCACATTCAACTTGGTGCAGCCATAGGACTGAACGGCGAACTCAAAGGGGAACTCCTTGCTGAAGTCCATATCCAGCAGGCTCACCCCTCGGATCTCCATTGGAGTCTCTTCGAGTGAACGAGTGTGTAGGCGGTGGCAGCAGTTCGTTTTTCAGCTCTTGGGGAACTGGATTCAACAGTAAGCTGATTGTGTACAGGCGACAACAGTTACTACCCCTCCCTCGTCCGCTGCACGCCCGGTAGAAGATGCACCCTCGGCCACACGTCGGTTCACGAGCGAGTCTGTTTTGGTACTGTAATAACAGTAGTTAGTGGTCACTTTACTTAAATTTAATTATCTTTAATAGAAATTTATACTTAAAACAAGCAATGCATTCTCTCGTTCTATCAGTGCCACAGGATCAACATGCACAACAATTAGAATTATTATTCTCATGACGCACACGATCAACACATTTGTCGCACTTTAACAAAGATAATACTGCCAAGTTTGAACTGTTTGTTATGGTTTTTGTCCTCTACATCATCATGCCGTGTTTCCCAGCTTGCCAGATTCAGAACCAACAAATAAGATCCAAATAATAAGTACAACAAACATGCCTACACATCTCATTGATTCCCAGCTTGCAAGATTCAGAACCAACAAATAATATTCAAATAATAAGTACAACAAAGATGCCTACACATCTGATTGATTCCGAGCTTGCAAGATTCAGAACCAAGCCATTAGAGCCTTTTGATAAAGTGAATATCGGGATTAAATCCATCTTGGCTAGCCATGTCATACAACCCAAGAACTTGGTGAATGCTCTTGTCCATCACAACATCTGTAGTTGAGTATTCCTATTTGCACAGATAAGAAAGAGCATGATTAATAGTGGCAATAGTTGAAGTCAACCTACAGCTCCACTCGATGATTCAATTTATGCGACTTTTTCTGCAGTTCACCTGAAATGAAGCAAAGATTGCATCATTCAGCTAGCAAGAAGTACTTGCTCTCATGAGCTGGCAGGTTCTTCTTTAGTAGTTGCACTAAAATTGAGGAACATTAAGGTTGGCTATCCGGCTCATGTAAGGTGCAACTATAATTTTCTTATCCTTTTGTGCAGTTCCACTAAAATAAAGTGCCATTGTGGTGACAATGACGGCTCCATCTTGCAAAGGCTAATAAAATGTTGCACGAGATTACCAGGAGAACTTGACGGAGATTTTGGAAACTCCAATCACCATTTTGTGCAGTTCCACCAAAATTGAGAGATGTTGCCCACGTGACATTTTAGTTGAACTGCACAAGACACTCATTCAGAAAAAAGTGTTTTGTGCAGTTCACCAAAAGGTCACAATAGCAACAAGGTGAAATGGATATCCCTATCTGCACAAAAAGATAGAAAGTAAACAGTTGTTGGTCAATAAGAATAGACGAAACATATACAAAATGAAAAGAAGCATCTTAATTATGTTCATGGCAATCACGCAAGGAGAGTAGAAATTTTAAAACGTCAGCAATGCTTCATGTTACCAGAAGCATTACGATCAACAATGAGATTCCTCAAATATGGGATTACTTTAATGGTGGCATTGCTTGTTTACCAGACACAGTAAATCAACAACAGCTAAAGAGTTGGTTTAAGGGCATGGGACCGTGGGGACACCAGGACACTCAGCAGCGTAAAGGAGCAACTTACTTATCATACTGGGGAAAACAGCAGGAGTGCCATTTGTAACACCGTTTAATTGCATCTTATCACTGGAGGCATTAGATTAACAATAACACTGGTTAGACATGTCCCTAAGGTAACAGTGTGATCGCTTCATTTTACATGCGCCCTTACATTAGCAACAGCAAAAGGTTGGTATAAGGACATGCGACAGTGGACGCATCAGCACAATGTACCTACAAGGAGGCATAAAGTGGTGATGCCGAGTTTGTTCATGCTATGTGAGGGCAGCAAACCTAATCCTGGAGACCTTGTACTATGTGAGGGCAGCGAATCTAATCCTGGAGACCTTTTACTATGTCAGGGCAGCAAATCTAATCCTGGAGACCTTTTGCTATGTGAGGGCAGCAAATCTAATCCTGGAGACCTTTTACTATGTGACGACAGCAAATCTAATCCTGAGACCTTTTACTATGTGAGGGCAGCAAATCTAATCCTGAGACCTTTTACTATGTGAGGGCAGCAAATCTAGTCCTGGAGACCTTTTACTATGTGATGGCAGCAAATCTAATCCTGGACATACTCTGTTGACTTGTCCACCAGCCGCCACTTTCTATCCTTTTTTCAACCAATAATAGATCCGTTGCTTATCCAGTTTGTACTGCGCTTTCCCATTATTTCCCTTTTCAACCAAGAGACCGGTTGGGTATCCGGTCTCTACTACTTTCACCATATTATTTCCTCTTTGAATCAAGTCCTAGATTCATGCTACAACTTTCCCCCCTTTCTTCGTTGTTTGGACAAAGCCCTAGATTCGAATGCATGAAGTAGCTTTACCTCTAATAATACTAAAAATTTAGGTGGCTTTGGAAGAGCTGATGGGAGTAGAAAAATATGCACATGCAGACACGTGGGGAGCTAGGGCAGTAGAGCAAAGCCGCTTTCGAAGAACTTATACCTGAGGGTCGCCGGGATGTCGGCGGCGGCAGGTCGGATCTGTGGACAATAAGGCAGGGAGGAAGAAGGGTCGGAGGACCTCCCGAGCCGACGCTGTGTCGGAGAGAACGGCACGGGCAGAGGATCGGGCCCCTCCGGCAGCTATGGGTTTCCTCCCTCGGTGGCGATGACCGCGTGAACGATGCACCTTTTAGTCCTCTACACACACCGGCCGAAGGGATCCAGCCGGATCTGTGACCAGCGGTGAGCAGAGAGAAAATGTCGCTACCGTTGTCTTGTTTATCTCTGGAGAGGATGAGAGAATGAAGAGAGCAACCCTAGTAAAGCAAGCGCTCAGGCCCCTGCATCCATACATAGTGGAGTGATTATCTTTTTTCTCTCCACAACAAGCGTTTCAATTTGTGTACGTGGCATTAAAGAAAAGAAACTATCTATTTAAGGTGACTACTGTACGACTCCTACTTACTACTAGTAGTACTACAGTATTGTTCACTTGTGCTCCCCGCCCCTCCATTCATTGAACAACCCCACGGGTGAATAAACATATAGTAAGTACTGTATTTATATAGAACGAACAAGCTCGAACTATTTTCGCGTAGTTAAAAGTTGAGGGCGGGGCTTTTCCCGGGTAGTACGCGCGGCAGTTTTCGGGTAGGCGGTTTGACAGAGAGGCGAGGAGGGTGAGCGAGTGGGGTTGTGCGATTTGACGGCGCGTTACTACTGGAAAGACTTGTGATATGACCACTCACTATAGTCATGAATTACTGGCGCTCCGACCGGGGTGATGCCCCCCTTCCGTTCCGCACTCTAATCTGGTGCATGACACATCGACCCGGATGCTGGCTCTCCCACATGTCGGAGTAGTAAGAAGGAGCAAAGAATGATGCAGTATATACTAGTACTATACTACTCCCTCCGTTCCTAAATATAAGTCTTTGGAGAGATTTCACTATGGACCACATACGGAGAAAAATGAGTGAATCTACACATAAAATGCATCTATATACATCCGTATGTGGTCCACAGTGAAAAATCTACGAAGACTTATATTTAGGAACGGAGGGAGTACTACTCAGGCCGGAGGAGTGCGAACCACGGCAGCCCAGTGAACCAGCAGTGCGAACCACGGTAGCCCAGTGAACCAGGAGTAGAAAACAATGTGGTGATATGGCCATAAAAACGATAGAACTAGTACGTATTTATTTACGGTGCAGATTCACTCATTTTGCTCCATATGTACTCCGTCTCGTTGTAGTCTAGTCACTTGTTGAAATCTCTAGAAGGGCAAATACTCCTTTCTGGTTTACAGGGCTATACTAGCAAGTAGTTGTACGTACTAGTACAATAGTGGGCTCACATAGAAATTTTGTCTGATGCAAGAGCCTGGCTATATGCGTGCTCCAATGTTCGCAACTGCAACGTTCGGTTTGTGGTTGGCTCTTCACCTCTTCGAGAAGACGAACAATGATGTTACTACTACTGCTTCTACAGTGTCTAATCCACTGCTGCATGTCCATCCACCGCGAGCAGGACGGATAGCTTGTTGTAGAAGTACTACTCCCTCCATTCCCTTATACAAGGCCACAAACTCAGATTACAGGTACCAAGGTAAAATTTAATAACCGCTTTGTAATCCAACTTTTCTTCTTGTTAACCGGGATCATTAATACGCCCACATGCATGCAAGGAAGGAATGAGAAGAAAGTAGCATAGTGTCATTATGACTACATGCATGCAAGTGTTAGACAAGTTGCTACTACGAGAAAACATCATTAACTTTTACCTCGATTGCTGTTAGTGGCCTTGTACAGATGTAAAATGTACTTTTCATAGTGGCCTTGTATAAGGGAATGGAGGGAGTACTAAGAAAAAGCTTGTCCTCGTTTGCGAGCAACCGCGCGCATGGGTGAGGGAGAAGGCGTGTAGTAAAATCAAGCTTCTCCTCGTTGTACGAGTTGACGCGACACATCATAGCACTGGCCCCACATGCTTGCCTCTAAACTTGGCCGAAAGACCCGCAGTGTACAATATATTTGCTGCAACCTCTAACATTTACCCACCACAAATTAAAATATATGTGGTCGTATGCATCGTTCTGATGCAGAGGCCGGGGAGTCCCCCGTTTTCGAAAAAAACAAATTAAAATATATATTCCTGTCTTGACCAGATGAGCATGCAAACTACAATCACCAGGGTGTCAGGTAGGGCCAGAAGACTATTTTAATTTTTTTTTAAAACTTCGAGACGACCACATAGCATGGAGCCGACCCCAACGATTTTAAGCTTACAGGCACGGTACACGCTATCCTAGACTACTCTACACATGAAACTGCCACACGAGCGTTCGGGTTGCGCTTGGCTCTTCGCCTCTTCGGGAAGTCGAAAAATGATGGAGTACTACTACACTGGAGGAGTACTACAGTACGCTTCTGGCCATCTGACACCAATTGAACTGCTGCATGTCCACCGCGTGCGGGAGGGAGAGCGTGTTGCGAAAGCTTCTCCTAGTCTTGCAAGCCACCACGCTCATGGGCGAGGGAGGGACGCTCCTGCCTTTGTGTGTATGACAGGTGGGCCCGACAGGTGTGTGGCCAACCTATCATACAGCCAAAGGCAGGTGCAGTTAAGTCCGCGAGGGACAGGATAATCAAACTTCTCGTTGATGTACGAGTTGACGCGACACATCAAAGCACTGCACTCGATATATTTGAATAATTTGCGTTTACCGATGCATTAATTACAACGCATGCATGCATGTCGTGACTCTCCTTTTGATGTTTGGCCTTTGTTGGCCTCTTGGGATGTTGCGATTTCAATCTGGTAGCTTTTAGTCCTTCGTGTTAGGCTGGAGTTGTGCTGAACTTCTTGTGAATTGTGGTGGTTTTCAGTAATGAAAATCGGAAGGGGCAAGCCCTTCTTTGATAAAAAAAATCGTCCTTATATGTTCATCAGTCTTGCTATAATTCGCAGTAGATGCTATATAGGTCCGTCGGATCTTACATCAAGATCCGTGCTTTCAGATTTTCTTTTTTCTCTCTTAAATCTCAGTCGAGTGAGACATAGCCACGCCATTAAACAGAGGCTCGGGCGCCATTAATGGAGACCTTGGGAGAGAGGTGGACGACAGATGGAGGTCAAAGGTCTCTCCTCCCGATAAGCACGCGCAGGGGTCTGATCGCACGCCTCTCGTACTCAAATAGCTACCCTGCATGGCGCCTCCAAGCTAATAAAAAATGGGGACGCGTGGCGGCACGTAAATGGTACTAGTAAGTAGAACGCCCACGGTTTCAATAATACTTGTGTTTCCGATTGTAACGTGGCAGCACTTGTTCCAAAATGACTTTGTTGATTGTTAATGTGTGCGCCTTCGCAAATCGGACTGCAAATTTACCACAGCATGTTGGTGCCATGTCATGGCACCAAGCCAAGTTTCATTATTTTCATGCGTGTTTTGGATTTACAGGAATTAAAAAACTAAGTTTCTCAATGTTTCCAACCCAGCCACGACGCCCAGAATTTTGAATTTCATTCCCATTTCTTGTATGGAACCTAGAAATTTACCCGAGGATACACATGTCATTTTTCAACCAACTTTGGTGCACTGGAACATGTGCTTGTATTTCAAATTTGAATTATGCACACAAAGGTGACACGTTCCCTCCCAGAACCACGAGCCTTCTTGAGAGAAGCTCCGATTTGCAAGAAGCTTATACCAAAATTTGTTCCTATTCGGCCAATTTTTTTTACCACGGCATGGTACTACCATGACATGACACCATGCCAAGTGTCATGATTTTAAAACCAAGTTTGTCAATGTTCTCGACCGAGCCACGATGCCCAGATGTTTGAATTTATTCTCATTTTTTGCATGGGACCTACTCCCTCCTTCCATCTATATAGGGCCTAATGTGTTTTTCAAGACAGCCTTTGACTATTGACAAGATTAATAGCACATGAGACGTATACTATGAAAATTATATTATTGGAAGCTCCTTTGACATACAAATTTGAAGGTATGCTTTGTGTAAGTTGCATGTCATATATTATTGCTCTAACGTTTGGTCAAAGTTAGCCTCGAAAAATGCATTATGACCAATATAGATGGAAGCAGGGAGTAGAAATTCACCCGAGGACACAAATGTGATTTTTCAACCAACTTTGGTGCACGGGAGCATGTGCTTATAGTTCAAATTTGAATTATGCACATTAAATGACCAAAAACTCAATTTATGTGTAAATAAGGCCAAACGAAGCCGGAATAATTCCAAAATTTAACAGGGCACTCATGTAGTTCTATGTTGCCTTTGTAAATAAACTCAAGGGGCACAACGTATATCGTTTCGCACTCAAAGGTGGCACGTTCCCTCTCAGAACCACGAGCCTTCTTGAGAGAAGCTTCGGTTTGCAAGAAGCTTATACCAAAATTTGTTCCTATTGGGCCAATTTTTTTACCACAACATGGTAGTACCATGACATGACATCCATGCCAAGTTTCATGATTTTCAGACGTGTTTTGCATTTACAAGAATTTTAAAACCAAGTTTCTCAATGTTCTCGGCCGAGCCACGATGCCCAGATGTTTTAATTTTATTCTCATTTCTTGCATGGGACCTAGAAATTCACCCGAGGATACAAATGTGATTTTTCAACCAACTTTGGTGCACGAGAGCATGTGCTTGTAGTTCAAATTTGACTTATGCACATTAAATGACCAAAAACTCAATTAATGTATAAAAAATGACAAACGAACCCGGAATAATTCCAAAATTTAACAGGGCACTAGTGTAGTTCTATGTTGCCTTTGTTAAGAAACTCAAGGGGGGGGGGGTAGCGTATATCGTTTCACACTCAAAGGTGCCACGTTCCCTCTTAGAACCACGGGCTTCCAAATCGGCCCAATTTTTTTACCACAACATGTTAGTGCCATGACATGACACTATGCCAAGTTTCATGATTTCCAGGCGAGTTTTGGATTTACATGAATTTAAAATCAAAGTTTCTCGATGTTCTCGGCCGAGTCATGACGCCCAGATGTTTGAATTCCATTCTCATTTCTTCCATGGGACCTAGAAATTCAACCAAGGACACACATGTGATTTTTCAACCCACTTTGGTGCACCGGAGCATGTGCATGCAATTCATATTTAGATTATGCACATTAAAAGTCCATAAACTCAAGTAATGTATAAAAAGGCCAAATGAACCCGAAATAATTCCAAAATTTAACAGGGCACTCATATAGTTCTATGTTGCCTCTGTAAATAAAATCAGGGGGGAGGCAGCGTATATTGTTTCGCACACAAAGGTGACACGTTCCCTCTCGGAACCACGAGGCTTGTTGAGAGAATCTCCGGTTTTGCAAGAGGCTTATACCAAAACTTGTCCCAATTCAACCAAAAATTATACGTATGAAAACAGGGTTTAGATTATCCCAAACATCTCGCTACCTAGACCAATAATGTGCTATGATTTGAGTTCAACATAAAATGGATACAAATATTTGAATTGGAGAGCGTATGGTACATGTAGTTCATAGTGAAATATGATTACTGCTATATGTATGTTTTTTGTTATCAAGATAATATTTAAATTATTGTATAACTTGACAAGAATCGTATTCAAATAAGGAAAATTGATTCAAATTTAGTCCATATGGTAGACGACAATATATATGTTCACATGGTGGAGTAAAATGTTCATATATGATGGAAGATCAAAATGTACGACTACATCAATTATAAACTGCAAGGTCACCAAATGATATATTCGAATTCAACATAACGTCGATTCAACAATTGAAATTCGATATCATGGCATCTATAGTCATATAAAAAGGGACATTACTCTTTCTTTGGTGGGAATTGATTTTTTTTTTGTTGTTGTTGAGGGAAGTGCGAATCGATTTGGTACCGTGCAGGGTAATCTTGTTCTCCCGATTTTTTTTACATTTTTCTTGTAGTTTTTTCAATGGCATCTATAGCAATATAGTAAAAGGGGACATGACTCTCTTGTGTCTTGTATGAATTGTTTTTTTACACGTTAAGTTTGTTCTGCCGAACAAGGAATCCGCACCTTGTTATCCCGAAATTTTCAAGCTCGAGTATCTTTTGTCTCACCTGCTTTGAAAGCCGCTTCTTCAACCCGCGCCGCGCCTTTTTATCCTGAAATTTGGACGCGCGCGAGAACTCCCTCCTCATCCGAAATCGCTCCCGTAGCCCAGACATGCGAAATCCCCCTTCTACCCCTCAGCCGGAAATGAAGCTCCACGTCGCGGTGTCAAAACCGGTGGGGGTATGCTGGTAACTTACCCTACATTTCGGACAAGCGCGTCCCTAAGCTTGGCTCCCCCTCCCCCTTCGCCCCCCCCATTCGTACACCGAGGCCGCCAAAACCCGCGAAACCCCACGCTCCTCCTCGTCCTCCCAACCGCCGCCCAGCTGGAGACTCTTCACCGACTACGTCGTCAACCGCAACAGCTCGCCGTCCCTCATCCACTGCACCGGATGAGGATCCGTTGTCGATCTCGTCGTCTTGCCGGATCAGCCGCCCCGTCCTCCACCTCCAAGGAGCTGCCCCGGCGTTCGCCTCGTCTATCGCGCCACCTCAATCCCCACAGCGTCGTCTTGACCTGCCCCACCGGAACCACAGCACCCTCACCAATTCCTCCGATGAAGCCGAGGCCAACTCGGCGCCACCAAGGAGGTTATGCACTCACCGCTGCATTTTATCTTTTATTCGATCTCACAGGGCTGCCGGTGCTCGATACTGAGCAGACATGGCGTGTCTCCATCGATGGCGCCGTCGCCGGCCACATCATCCACGGCGTCTCTCCCCCATGTCGTTGCTTCCTCGGCGGCGACTTCCACAATGGCACTAGCTGCAGCTGCTCCGGCTCTTGCTCGCGCTGCGGCTCTGTTCTTGCTGTCGGTCGCGCTGCTGCACTGCTCCTGCTTTCGTTCGTGCTGCTGCTCTGCTCTTGCTCTCGCTTGCGTTACTGCTGCTGTTGCACGACCTCCGGCAGCTACAGGAGTTGCTGCTTTAGCACTCGCTCGCGGTGCTACTGCACGACTTGCTCTCTGCTAGTGCGTTCCCTGCTCGAGCGTCTGCTGATTTAGATCACTGCTTCTCTGCTACTAGTGCTCGAATGCCCTAAACATCTATTGCAATGCTCTGTTACTAGTTCAATCAGTTTCGATAGTAAAATTCAGTTTTGACTGTGAAGTTCATTTTCTTCAGTTAAGTTCAGAGTGAACAGTACTTACAGCATCTGTCGGAGCGGCCGTGGCGCGGCTGATGCGTTTCACATCTAGCACTTTTTGGTGATGTATTTTACATCATCTATTGCTGATGATATTAGGGTCCCACTTCAGATTAACGTTGTCTGTCTTGTCATGCTTCAGCCTCGTTGCCGTACACCTTAGCGGAGCTGCTCCAACGACGGAACCGTCCATCACAGTGGAGCAGTACCCTCGGCGCCATTTCCAGAGGCCTCGGATCTTCTTCCTCGCCTCCGACAGTCACACCAGCATTATCACCATCCTCCACGTCCAACCCAATGATGCTGAGGTCCACAAGGCTATGCCAAAGAGGTTGTACACTCGTCGCATCACTTTGTTTCTCCATTCCTCTGTTCTTCCAATTCATTTGAGCCAAACACCCAGGTTGACTGAAATCCTATGTTTCCAAATGCTCTGTTTTGCACGTGCATTCCTATCCTATTCTTGTGTTTTTCCTGTCCCTGCGTTTATAGAATCCTCCAATTCTAAGGAGCCCTTACAGATTTACTTCATTTCCAGATAGGCGTCAAAGATAACTCTGTGTGTTATGTCCTGCTCCAGCCGTGCCGTCATCCACCCCACCTAAGGTGCACCATCGACAGAAGCGTTCACTGTAGCAGAGATCCCCCCTACAGACTTCCTTTCGCCGCCTCAGATCATCTTCCCCGTTGCCGGAAGCCACGCCAACTGCATTACCATCATCGACTGAGTAGATGAACCTGAGGACTACACAGTTCCGGAAGAGAGGTCGCAGTCTTTCGTGTTTGCTTACGTTATACATCGGTTATTATTACCTGCTACTTTATCGTTCAATCTTGAGTTTTGAATTGCCCATGGGTCTCATATCGAGCCAGCAACGAATAGTATATGTCTACTATCTAGTTCATCTGGGGTCTTCTATGTGGTTCATGTTGGGTGGGCAACAAACAATAGATGATCCATTGTCTATCTTTTTAAACTGAAGCTATAATCTACCTGCTATCATTAGTTTTGGATCCATCCACTCGTTTGCTACCATCAGTCTTGATTTTTGCATGTACCCCTTAGGCCTTACAAAATCTAACTATTTTTTATTATGCATGTCAGATATTGTACACAATCACACTAAACATGTAGAGAAAAAGAAAAGACCGTTGCGTGCGAATATAATGTCATGCAGACGCCGCTCCATGGTGGGCGAAGTGCCCCCCCCCTCCTGCATTTCCAGATTGTATTCCAGAGGAAGATAACTGTTCAGATGGAGATTCAGAAGGAGCCGACCACGCCTGTTTACCACCTGAGGTGTTCGCTCTAACCTGGCATGCTGATGTTGGTCATATCATGCATATGGCGCCTTGCATTGCTTACATTATACATCTTATATGTCATCAGCTTAGTTTAGATTTTCTTTGTGTGAATGCCACCTGTTTGGTTTCTATATCATACTCCCACCATTCCTAAATATTTGTCTTTTTAGAGATTTCAACAAGTGACTACATACAGAACAAAATGAGTGAATCTACACTCTAAAATATGTCTATATACATCTGTATGTGGTAGTCCATTTGAAATCTCTAAAAGACAAATATTTAGGAATGGAGGGAGTATATGGGAATTATGCAATGCCATCTTCTTTAGCTAGGCATCATATACGTGAATCATGCAATGCCATCCTGTTTAGCCAGTCATCGTATATGTGAATTGTATTGTGCCATATTTTTTTCCATAATGTATTCCATTTGTCAACAATGTTTATACATTCATCTACTCTTCCTGTGAATCAGCCATTTGAGTCGGTCATGGGAAAATCTGGAGTGAAAACAAGGTCTTCTGAGCAGTCAGTGCTACCTGTCAATGCAGATTTCTTGCTGGTTACAGATAGCTCCTCAGAGGAGGATTCAGAGAGAGATGACCAGTCGTATCCCCCCCCCCCGAGGTGCATGCTCTAACTTCGCTGGGTTATATTGCTCATATCATGCATATGGTGTCTTGCATTGCCATGCCATCTGCTTAGATTATACATGCTTTGTGTGAATGCCTCCTGTTTGCTTTCTATATCAGATGTGTGAATTATGCAATGCCATGTTTTTCAGCCAGTTATCATATATGTGAATTATGCACCGCCATCGAGCCAGGCATCATATATGTGAATTATCTCATGCCATCTTTTTTTCATTACGTATTCCATTTGTCGACAATCTGTGTATATTGAACTACTCTTCATGTGTATCAGCCATTTGTGCCGGTTATGGAAAAATCTAGAGTGAAAACAAGGTCTTCAGAGCAGGCAATGGTACCTGTTGAAACATATATGTCGATGGTTACAGGGAGCTCCTCAGAGGAGGATCCAGAGACAGATGACCAGTCCTATATCCCATGTGAGGTGTATGCTCTAAGTTGCAATGTTTATATTTCTCATATGATGCATATGGTGTCTTGCATTGCTTAGTTTAGACATCATATGCACAATATTGAATTCTATCTGCTTAGTTTAGAGATCATACATGCGAGTGCCAGCTGCTTAGTATATGAATCAATTATGTCAATTATATCATGCCATCCTGTATACTTAGACAACATGTATGTGAATTATTTCAGCCCAACCTATTTTAGAAAGACATCATATAGTTTTGTCAAGTCATCCTGTTTAGGTACTCATCATATGTTGAATTATGCCATTATATCCTGTTAAGTTATCCATCATATATCTGAAACTGTGTCATGCTATCCTGTTTAGTTAGGCATCATATATGTGAAATTGTGTCAGGATGTCCTGTTTGGTTAGACAACATATATGTGAATTACCACATCTGTCTATCATACAATCTCTGTACGTTCAATTTCTTTTCTTGTTTATTGGCCATTTGAATTGGAGGGGGTGATGGCAGTATCTAAGGGAGCAAAAACCCGTTCTTCACAAAAGACAGTGCTACCCATCGATGCATATAGAACCATGGTTGTAGTGGCCCACAAACTAGCCCACCACACATAATCGAGACTCTTCCAGATTGCACACTTACACCATTGGGCAGAGAACCAGCTACAACCCATCTAACCGCAACCCCAGTGGATTGTAACCCACTTATAGTTGACAAAGCACCATGTCCACCACAGAGTACCCCCACACGAGCAGTTTGTAAAGCTACTGCAGTGCCCAAAGCACGAAGACCAACACAGCTAACCCAAACTCCACGTTTAAAGCAGAAGAGCAACTGTTCTCAGGTCAGATTCCGTAGCTATGGTCCATACTCCTTTGCTGTTGCATCACTGTATTTACTCATACCAACTACTTTCGAATTTGAAGGATCCAATTGAAACTCCAATGGCGCAACAGGTATGTTTTAAACCTATTTCTTTAACTGGATTGCTGTTCTAACTTCTTGCTCTATGTTGATTTCAGTTTAAGTTGTATAAACAGTTATGTTCTCATGTGATGCACATTACAAGTGCTGCCAATGCTGTGTAGTTTCTCACACTTATATTCTGTCCATGCTGCCATATCTTAAAAATATATGAGTTGAACTGTGTCTCTATCTTGATTAGGGAACATAAACTAGAATGACATGGACAATACAGTGACCATAGTACATAGATATATGTTTCTTTCATGCTGTTATCCTGTCCACCTTACTACTGAACCGGTTTACCAGAATGAGTTTCGTATACTACAAG
This sequence comes from Triticum aestivum, assembly GCF_018294505.1. Lineage (NCBI taxonomy): Eukaryota > Viridiplantae > Streptophyta > Magnoliopsida > Poales > Poaceae > Triticum > Triticum aestivum. The sequence continues at coordinate 77,263,665 of NC_057802.1, read as the reverse complement.
CTAAACCTGTGATGTGTCTGCTTGTTTCTCTTGTAGTATGCAAACAGAATATTGGAGAAGAGCACCCCACTATGCAATGGTAGAGAAAGTAATGCAAATAAGGTTCAAGATAGTGAGACAACCCTGTTGGTCTCCAAGAAAGGTGATAAAAACGATCTTGTAGACAGTGAGAAAACCCCACAGTCCTGCGTTGATGTAGTGTTTGAGTTACTGGCCAGTACCGCTGGCACAAGCTCTTCGAACTCGCTGCCTGAATCACTTCGGCTTCTTTAGTCTCAGCTACAAGCTGAAAGGCATCAGTCAGCTGTGCTGCGGCAAGAAGCCGAAGGACTGAGGAAGTCCCTGCAGAATTCAGATGCGTACTTTCTTGTGCAACAGCAAGCGCTGTAGGATTTAAGCGCCAAACAAGAGAACGTTAATAAGATTGCTAAGCATCTTGCCAGCATTATGGGTACCCCGGATATTGTTTGTTGAACTCTTCTGAACGTATTAACGGACCACAAACGGGCCGACTGTAACCACGGGCTGAATTTGTCCCACAAGCAGAAAATGACAGTAATGGGCCGTAAGTAAACGAATACTGGAAATGAGCCCAAGAATAAATGGGCTCTGAGAAGGCCGAAAGATAACATGGGCTGGAAACGGCCCAACGGAATAACGGGCTATTAATGGGTATAAAGTGATACACTGTTCATTACGGGCCGGTTTCACCACGGGTCGTTAATGGGTGTAAGGTGATACACTGTTCATTACGGGCCAGTTTCACCACGGGCCGTTAATAGGCCAAGAGTTACATAGGGCCTCATATGGGCCAAAAGACGTCATGGGCCATACGTGGGCCAGAAGTGAAAATGGACTGGAATCATATTGGATGGCCCAGATGACGCTACTGGGCCTAATTCGGATAGGGCGTAACGGGCCTTGGGTTAGCGGGCTGTAAATGGGCTATATGCGAACAGGCCATTAACAGGCTTTCCATGGGCCGGCCCGCCACCTTTTGACCAAGTCAAATGGGCCGGCCTTTTCACAAGAATGGGCCTCTGTTGGGCCCTGCCATGTGTCGACGTATCATAGGCGCCTTCTGTCCAATGAGTGGATGACATCTGTCCCAACAATGAGCCGACACGTGTTTCCTCCAGCCAATGATGATTTTACACGTGGAAAATCCCCATTGGTCGGGGCTGTTAACGGGTTATCGGATCCAAAACCCGACCCGATAGCTTAACGGCGTTCCGTTACGGTGGATGCCACGTGTCGGTCACCCTTGACGAAAGCACTTCTGTGACGCGCGATTTATCGTCATGGAAGTGCACACTTCCGTGATGATAATTTTGGTAATGTCATGGAACACTTCTACGACAGCACAGGTATGACTATCTTGATTCTGTCATAAAATCGTCATGGATGTACATGCATGACAAAAAACGCGACCTACTGTGACAAATACGTATCATCACGGAAGTGTATTTTTTTGTAGTGAAAATAGTAAACGAGATGCGATGTAAATAAAAGAGATGCAATATAATAAGAAAGAGACCCGGGGGTCATAGGTTTCACCAGTAGCTTCTCTCAAGATAGCATGTATTACGGTGGGTGAACAAATTACTGCCGAGCAATTGATAGAAAAGCGCATAGTTATGAAGATATCTAAGGCAATGATCATGAATATAGGCATCACGTCCGTGTCAAGTAGACCGAAACGATTCTGCATCTACTACTATTACTCAGCACATCGACCGCTATCCAGCATGCATTTAGAGTATTAAGTTCATAAGAACAGAGTAATGCATTAAGAAAGATGACATGATGTAGAGGGATAAACTCAAGCAATATGATATAAAACCCCATCTTTTTATCCTCGGTGGCAACAGTACAATACGTGCCTTGCTGCCCCTACTGTCACTGGGAAAGGACATCGCAAGATTGAACCCAAAGCTAAGCACTTCTCCCATTGCAAGAAAGATCAATCTAGTAGGCCAAACTAAACCAATAATTCGAAGAGACTTGCAAAGATATCAAATCATGCATATAAGAATTCAGAGAAGAACCAAATAATATTCATAGATAAACTTGTTCATAAATCCACAATTCATCTGATCTCGGCAAACACACCGCAAAAGAGTATTACATCGAATAGATCTCCAAGAACATCGAGCAGAACTTTGTGTTGAGAATCAAAGAGAGAGAAGAAGCCATCTAGCTAATAACTATGGACCTGAAGGTCTGTGGTAAACTGCTCACGCTTCATTGGAGAGCCAATGGTGTTGCTGTAGAAGCCCTCCATGATCGAATCCCCCTCCGGAAGATCGCCGGAAAAGGCCCCAAGATGGGATCTCACGGGTACAGAAGGTTGCGGTGGTGGAAAAGTGGTTTCGTGGCTCTCCCTGATGTTTCTAGGGTATAAGTGTATATATAGGCAAAAGAAGTATGTCGGTGGAGCTACGAGGGGTCCACGAGGGTGGGGGCGCGCCCTCCTGCCTCGTGGCCTCCTCGCGGAGTTCCAGACTTCAACTCCAAGTCTTCTGGTTTGCTTTTGGTCCAAGAAAGATCATCGCGAAGGTTTCATTCCGTTTGGACTCTGTTTAGTATTCCTTTTCTGTAAAACTCTAAAATAGGCAAAAAAAATTAGAAACTGGCACTGGGCCTCCGGTTAATAGGTTAGTCCCAAAAATAATATAAAAGAGCATATTAAAGCCCATTAAATATCCAAAACGGATAATATAATAGCATGGAACAATAAAAATTTATAGATACGTTGGAGACGTATCAAGCATCCCCAAGCTTAATTCCTACTCGTCCTCGAGTAGTTAAATGAGAAAAATAGAATTTTTGATGTGGAATGCTACCTAACATAATTATCAATGTAATTTTCTTTATTGTGGCATGAATGTTCAGATCCGAAAGATTCAAGACAAAAGTTTAATATTGACACAAAAATAATAATACTTCAAGCATACTAACAAAGCAATCATGTCTTCTCAAAATAACATGGCCAAAGAAAGTTATCCCTACAAAATCATATAGTCTGGCTATGTTCTATCTTCATCACACAAAATATTTAAATCATGCACAACCCCGATGACAAGCCAAGCAATTGTTTCATACTTTTGATGTTCTCAAACTTTTTCAATCTTCACGCAATACATGAGCGTGAGCCATGGACATAGCACTATAGGTGGAATAGGATGGTGGTTGTGGAGAAGACAAAAAGGAGAAGATAGTCTCACATCAACTAGGCGTATCAACGGTCTATGGAGATGCCCATCAATAGATATCAATGTGAGTGAGTAGGGATTGCCATGCAACGGATGCACTAGAGCTATAAGTATATGAAAGCTCAACAAAAGAAACTAAGTGCGTGGGCATTTGAGGAAGCCCATCATTGGAATATACAAGCCAAGTTCTATAATGAAAAATTCCCACTAGTATATGAAAATGATATCATAGGATACTCTCTATTATGAAGATCACGGTGCTACTTTGAAGCACAAGTGTGGTAAAAGGATAGTAGCATTGTCCCTTCTCTCTTTTTCTCTCATTTTTTATTGGGATAATTAGATTTATGCCCCTAGTTGTGTCCCACTCGTCTGTTTTACCCCTAATCTCCAAAAGTCACCGGTTCTGTCCAAGTCACTTTGCTCCTCTTATGCTTTTGCCCTTTGACCGTTCGACCGTCAGTTTGCAAACTACATAACTAATTCATACTAAATCAGAAAAAATACAAATAAGATACCAAAATGTTCAGAAAAAGATCATCTATATGTCAGTGCCACTTGCATTCATGAAAAAAGTGTTGGAAAGTGCACATCCGAGTTTTAGCTCTTTTGATACCACCATGAATAGTAAAATCTAAAAAAATTCAAAAAATATATGGTGGCAATGAACGACAAATGTTCTAAGTGCTTGCCAAGTTTCATCAGGTAACGACATTCGTGGAAGTCGTGGCAAAAAAATAATCTATTTTGGAGTGCTGATTATTTTTTTGCTAGGGCACCCACGAATGTCATTCCCTGATGAAACTTGTCAAGCACTTAAAACATTTGTCATTCTTTGCCACCAAATTTGTTTTTGAATTTTTTGACTTTTTCTAGATTTTACTATTCATGGTGGTAGCATAAGAGCTAAAACTCGGATGGGCACTTTCAAACACTTTTTTCATGAATGCAAATGACACTGACATATTGGTGATGTTTGTCCGAACATTTTGGTATCTTATTTGCATTTTTCTGATTTAGTATGAATTAGTTATGAAGTTTTCAAACTGGCGGTCAAACAGTCAAACGGCAAAAGCGTAAGAGGAGTGAAGTGACTTGGGCAGAAGCGGTGACTTTTGGAAATTAGGGGTAAAACAGCCGAGTGGGACACAACTAGGGGCATAAATCTAATTATCCCCTTTTTATTTGGGCCTTCTCTTTTTTTTATGGCCTCTTTTTTTTCTCTTTTTTTATCCATCTGGAGTCTCATCCCGACTTGTGGGGGAATCATAGTCTCCATCATCCTTTCCTCACACGGGACAATGCTCTAATAATGATGATCATCACACTTTTATTCACTTACAACTCAAGAATTATAACTCGATACTTAGAACAAAATATGACTCTATATGAATGCCTCCGACGGTGTACCGGGATGTGCAATGAATCAAGAGTGACATGTATGGAAGAATTATGAAGGTGGCTTTGCCACAAATACGATGTCAACTACATGATCATGCAAAGCAATATGACAATGATGAAGCATGTCATAATAAACAGAACGGTGGAAAGTTGCATGGCAATATATCTCGGAATGGCTATCGAAATTCCATAATAGGTAGGTATGGCGGCTTTTTTGAGGAAGGTATATGGTGGGTGTATGATACGGCGAAATTTGCGTGGTAGAGGCTAGCAATGGTGGAAGGGTGAGAGTCCGTATAATCCATGGACTCAACATTAGTGATAAAGAACCCACACTTACTGCAAAAATCTATTAGTTATCGAAACGAAGTACTACGCACATGATCCTAGGGGGATAGATTGGTAGGAAAAGACCATCGCTCGTCCCTGACCGCCACTCATAAGGAAGACAATCAATAAATATATCATGCTCCAACTTCATCACATAACGGTTCACCATACGTGCATGCTACAGGAATCACAAACTTTAACACAAGTATCTCTCAAATTCACAACTATTCTACTAGCATGACTCTAATATCACCATCCTCATATCTCAAAACAATCATAAAGAATCAAACTTCTCATAGTATTCAATGCACTTTATATGAAAGTTTTTATTATACCTATCTTGGATGCCCATCATATAAGGACTAGTTATATAGCCAAAGCAGATTACCATGCTGTTCTAAAAGACTCTCGAAATAATATAAGTGAAGCATTATATATCAATAATTTCTATAAAATAAAACCACCACCGTGCTCTAAAAAGATATAAGTGAAGCACTAGATCAAAATTATCTAGCTCAAAAGATATAAGTGAAGCTCATAGAGTATTCTAATAAATTCCGATTCATGCGTGTCTCTCCCAAAAGGTGTGTACATCAAGGATTATTGTGGTAAACTAAAAAGCAAAGACTCAAATCATACAAGACGCTCCAAGCAAAACACATATCATGTGGTGAATAAAAATATAGCCTCAAGTAAAGTTACCGATAGACGAAGACAAAAGAGGGGATGCCTTCCGGGGCATACCCAAGCTTAGGATTTTGGTTTTACTTGAATTTTACCTTGGGGTGCCTTGGTAATCCCCAAGCTTATGCTATTGCCACTCCTTATTCCAAAATCCATCAAATCTTTACCCAAAAACTTGAAAACTTCACAACACAAAACTTCAACAGAAAATCTCATGAGCTCCGTTAGTATAAGAAAATAAACCACCACTTTAAGGTACTGTACTGAACTAATTCTTTATTTATATTGGTGTTAAACCTACTGTATTACAACTTCTCTATGGTTCATACCCCCCGATACTACTCATAGATTCATCAAAATAAGCAAACAACACACGAAAAACAGAATCTGTCAAAAACAGAACAGTCTGTTGCAATCTATATCATTCTAATACTTATGTGTCATCATTGTTCGACTTCACGAAGAGGCGAAGAGCCAAGCGCAGTACTACGAGTAGTACTACTACTAGAACCGCATGGTGGAGCGTCTGTACTCTTTTTTTATCTCTGATAAAGTACACGTTTATTCCGGAGAAGGGCGGAAAACGGCAACCCAACTTGTAATGAATGATATCGATCAACCAACCATGCTCGAATATATCTTGGCCTCTGTGCGAGCCCGTATGTGTGTTCTCGCTCGTCTACTCTCTCAAGGAACGACGGGTTGGCTCTTTGCCGTCAATTGAGATCGGTTTGCTCACACTCCTGTCCCACATGTCAGTGATATGCCAGGAGGAGGTGCGTTGACCGACTGGCCATACGCGTACTTGGTTTTGCACCTTCATACTACTCCTCCCTCCGTCACAGTTTACAGGGCACGCTTCATTCTCATGCATTTCTCTCCATGCATTTCCACCACCAGAGAGACTTTAGACGCGTTTGGTTTAATGCTCAATTAATTAGGGCGTGGTAACCGCCATCAAGTCCACAATTTTCTCTCCATGTACTGTACTACTACGGAGTGGAGTAAGTGCATGCATGTGTGTACCCGGGGTGGAAGCACTGCATGCATGTGTGTATGCATTATTCCCTCTAGTAATAGACGCCGTGCTATAACTACCAATGCTATTTTTCAGGCCGATCGCTAGTCGCCTTGGTCCCACAGATTTCTTTTTCTTTTTTCTGCAGCGCGCTGTATAAACAGTGACGGATGGAGTAGTATGAGCGGATTCAAAGAAGAGCGTATTGATGGTTGCTTCTTCAGAGCAACTTACAGTGGGAAAGGTGGGGCTTATGATTCGACTGCTCATTACTCACTATTAATGCGGCGCAACAACCGGGCTGAGTCTCCCATGCGTTTGTGCACTACCCCCTCGGTTCTTAAATATACTCCGGAATATGTCTTTCTAGAGATTTCAACGAGTGAGTACTCAAATATTTGTCTTTTTAGAGATTTCAAATGGACTGGCACATACAGATGTATATAGACATATTTTAGAGTGTAGATTCACTCATTTTGCTCCGTATGTAGTCACTTGTTGAAATCTCTAGAAAGACGAATAGAATATTTAGGAACGGAGGGAGTACACATACGAAGCAAAATGTGTGAATCTACACTCTAAAATATGCCCGTTTGAAATTTGTAAAAAGACAAATATTTAGGAACGAAGGAGTATAATTTTGTGCATGGCACATGGACCCGGATGATGAAGAGGCTTCTGGCAATGCTATCAAGCTTCCATCATTTGTTTACATAATTGACGTACTATACAAATAATTTTCCAGCGACATGAAATTGTACAATGGTGTGAGCTTTCCGCTTTTGTTTCGCATGTCTTGCCATCGATGCTCTTTCGAAAACAATAAAAAACTAACTTCCTTGCTAATGCATGTCAATTATTAGCAGATCAGAGCTAATAATTACATCACAACTGAAGACAGAGCTGTGAGAAGGTGTTAAATTAAAATTGATCCATGCTTTCATTGGCAGCAACGTCCCCCCAGCTCTATCTAAATCAACAAGGCATGTTGGGAAAAAAGTAGCTGTCTGGAGCATGCAACATTCCGATCATTTTGTGCAGTTCCACTAAAATAGAGTTGAGCCACTACTAGGAAAAGGCATACTAGTGGCGCACCAGTTTTGGCTACTAATGGCGCACTACTGGTGCGCCACTAGTACCACGCCACTACTATTTTTTACTAATGGCGCACCAGTGGTGCGCCATTAGTATAGGCCACGGTGCGCCATTAGTATAGGCCACTGGTGCGCCATTAGTATAGGCCACGGTGCGCCATTAGTATTTTTGAATTTTGAAGGCGGGAAAATAGTAGTGGCGCACCGTCTAACCCCCACCGTGCGCCATTGCTATTTTTGAATTTTGAATTTGGATCTGGATCGCGATTTTTTTGCCCATTTTTTGCTTTTTTTTTGCTTGTTTTTTTGCACGATATTATTTCAAATTTTGTTCCTGTTTTTGGATCTTGTACGTTCTTTTGCCGGAGAGGAGTTCGCCGGAGAGGAGGAGGTCACCGGAGAGGCGCTCGCCTACATCGCCGGAGAGGAGGAGGAGGTCGCCGGAGAGGAGTTCACCGGAGCATCGGAGAGGAGGAAGGAGAAACCATGAGGGGATGGGAGGAGAGGAGGGAGGAGGAGCTCACCGGAGAGGAGGGAGAAGGAGCTCACCGGAGAGGAGGGAGGAGGAGCTCACCAGAGAGGAGGGAGGAGAAACCGTGAGGGGAGGGGAGGGGAGGGGAGGAGAGGAGGGAGGAGGAGGTCGCCGGAGAGGAGGAGGAGGTCGCCGGAGAGGAGGAGGAGTAGGTCACCGGAGAGGAGGAGGGTAGTATGGTGGAGGAGAGAAGGGAAGATGGAGTGGAGGAGAGGAGGAGATGGAGTGGAGGAGAAGAATGAAGAGATAAGGAGGAGAGGACCACGCCCAGCCATATATACGGCATAGTAATGGCGTACCGTGGGCAGGTGCGCCATTACTATTTTTTTTTTGATTTATTTTGAATTTTGAAGGCGGGAAGATACTAATGGCGCATCATGGGTAGGTGCGCCATTAGTAACTTTTTAATTTTTTTACTTATTTTGAATTTTGAAGGCGGGAAGATAGTAATGGCGCACCATGGGCAGGTGCGCCATTAGTAAGTTTGATTTTTTTTATTTTTTGCCTCTCCAGATCTTAAAAGCCCCGTATCTTTTTTCTGTTAGGTTTTTGAGGATTTTGAAAATGTTTAACGAGGTTCCCCTGGTTAAATTCGGATGTAACTTTTCGAGTAGATGATTTTTCATATAAAAAACTTTTTCATCCGAGTTCGTATGCAAAAGTTATGCCCATTTTACAAATTCTCGAGAGATTTTGCAAATAAAGTCGAAATTCATATTTGTAAATTTTCACAACAACTAGACCACATATCACATGGGAAACTTATTTTCTTTTATTTTTTTGACATTTCCATCATTTTTTATTTTTTTTAAAACTGAAAAGGCGGTCCACAGGGGGGGTGCATTCGGTGGAAGTGGTGGCCAAGTTACTAATGGCGCACCGTGGGATGGTGCGCCATTACTAGTTCAACTAGTAATGGCGCACCACTCCCACGGTGCGCCATTAGTAGTTTAAAAAATAAAAATTTAAAAAACTAGTAATGGCGCACCATCCCACGGTGTGCCATTAGTAGTTTTGAAAAAAATAAAAAAAAATCACTAATGGCGCACCGTGGATGTGGTGCGCCATTAGTATTTGCACACTAATGGCACACCAACATATGGTGTGCCATTACTAGTTCAACTAGTAATGGCGCACCATCCCACGGTGCGCCATTAGTAGTTTTGAAAAAATTAAAAAAAAAATTACTAATGGCGCACCGTGGATGTGGTGCGCCATTAGTATTTGCACACTAATGGCGCACCAACACATGGTGCGCCATTAGTATTTAGTAATGGCGCACCACATGTACAGTGCGCCATTAGTGTCCATATTGGCTATAGCTGTTTTTGTAGTAGTGAGCGTCCCTGTTCCAAAGATATTAAGTGTGATTACGATAATAGAGGACTACTGATGAAACAATAAACACACAAATAGAAGCTGGTCACCTTTGCAGTCTCTCTTAAGACTAACTAGTTGGAGAAGATTAGGCTCAGAGTTGGATGAGAAGGATAGAGCAAAACCAATCTCCCTTTGTGCAGTCGCACTGAAATGTAGAGACGTTGCCCGTGTGACATTTTAGTACAATTGAACAAAACACTCTTAAGAAAAAAGTGATTTGTGCAGTTCACCAAAAGGTCGCAATAGCAACGAGTAGAAAGGAAACAATTACTGGCCAATAACAATTGATGACACATGCGACGACAAAAAAGAAGCATATTCCTTGTCCTAAGGGAAGATAACAACACGGTTGTGTTTGTCTAAAACGGTGTGAGGACGAGAATGCAATATGGAAAGTACGCCGGACGAGCTACGTTTTGGGAAAATAACTATGGAAGATCCACATGCAGCGACGTGGGAAGACGGGCAGTGGAGCAAGGCCGGAGGGGATACCTGGAGGTCGTCGGGATGTAACTAGGTGAGCGGCTGCGGGCGGAGTCTGCGAGCAGGTGGCGTAGGCCCTGCCGCGTCGGAGCTTGGTCAGAGAGAACGGCGTGTACCGCAGATCGGGACGTGCTGCCTCGGCGCCGTCAAACAGAGAAACGATGCACTTCCTCCCTTTCCCCCGGCGGACTGGATGCGGCCGGATCAGTGACCAACGGTGAGAGAGAGAGAGAGAGGCCACCGCACTCCCATTCCCCCGGCGGACGGGATGCAGCCGGATCAGTGACCAACGGTGAGAGAGAGAGGCCACCGCACTCCCTTTCCCCCGGCGGACGGGATGCGGCCGGATTAGTGACCAACGGTGAGAGAGAGAGAGGCCACCACAGCCTTGTGTGAGATACTCTGAAGAGCGACAAACCAGGCAGGCAGGCTCCATTATATATAGTGAGCGGACTACCTTTTTCTCCATAAAATCGTTTTATATTCTGTGTACGTGCCATTGAGCGCTATAACTTTATTTAAAAATAACGCGGCAATGCGTCAAGTCGAACTTCGTTGCGTGCACGCGTGGTACACGACCTCCCTAGGTAAACAACCGCTACAGGCGTTCAAATTAGCACGTGGGTTGCCATTTCGTAAAGAAATGAGCTCCACCATGTACCCGCGCGGGTGTGGCTGGGCACGAAGCGTGAGTACGTGCACGGTGCACCTATTCTCTTCTTGTATACGTACACCACCTACGTGGGGTTGTGTGAGAGAGATACAAACCTAGAGAGATATAGTGTGTGGGTTCTTGAGAGTTTTTGGGCGGGGGGGGGGGGGTCAATCAAAAAATGTAACATATGCAATGTGTGTGAAATAGAGTCCTGGATATAACATATATATAGAGGGGGCGATCCACGAGAAGAGAGTGGAGGTATCATCGGCCTGAGGTGTCCATAGAATCGTAGAGAGGGATGATGTGTGTGTGTGCGCGCGCGGTCGATAAAGAGTGCCATCGAATTTGTGTGTGCCCACGTCAAAAGATATAGAGTAGCTGGCCTACTGGAACGTGAGATGGGACATGTGCAGTTTGTCTCCGTGGCATGGATACCTACCTGCAGCGCTCGACTATCGGTGTGTTGTGGGGGAAGAGGGAGGCCCAATTAACTATAGAGGTACAATGGCTGGTATATGTGTGGAGGAGGAGAGAGGCCTACCTCATGTATTAAGGAGATCGATCTGCCTCATGTATTAAGGGAGATCGATCGGCATCCATGCATATGTGCAGGAGAGGAATAAGGTTGGGAGAGAGACAGAGCTAGAGTGTTGGAGGGGGTGGTAGTGGAGTTGCTTGTAACAAATGGTGGGATAGGCTTGCTAGACAAACGGAGGGCACGCCCGCAATATCAATAAGAGAGGAGATGGCTGCTTGTTGTCTGTGCACGTGCGTGTGAGAGATGGGTCAGAAGGCATGCACTAATGATGAGAGGGGACGATGTGTCTATGGTAAGCAGACGTAACTACATAGGAAGATCAATCGCCCTTTGTTAGAGAAAGGAGAGACATAACTTGTGAGGTACGTCGATCGATGGGGGGTAGTTAAAGTCAATCTAGGTATATGTTGGGAGATCGATCGGTATACATGCATGTGTGTGTTAGAAGCAAATGAGGCACGAGGAGAAGGATAGAGAGAGAGGGATGCATGTAGGAGGTGGTACGAGAGGCATACTATATCGAGGGGGGAGGAGTGTGCGAGTACGAGAACGATGAAAAGAGTGGTGGGAGTGAGGCCTGGACGGTGACAAGAGAAGAGGGGAAGCTTGTGTTTGTGCTAGGCACACCTGGCTAGAGAGGCATATCGATCGATGTGTGCCGTAAAGAAGGAGCTGGGGGCCTACACACACCCTGGGTGAACGACCTAAAGTGAAAAGACAAATTTGCGCGATGGAGCTAGAGAATGCTGAGGGAGGGTGAGAGGGATGCGGGCATGTGCATGCACAAGAGAAAGTTAGCGCTAGCTACAATGATAAGAGGGTTGTGTGGGTGTAAAAGATGGATAGAGATCACATATACTTCATTATAAAAAGCGAATTTGGATATTTGAAGAATTTCTCATAGTGTTTCAAACCGACGCATGTGTGAATATATATAACGGTGATACACATGGTGTGGTTATGAACATGTTATACTACATTTAATATATTTTATCTCTACTCTTATAAAAAACGGAGTTGTTGATGATGGTGTGCCTGCCATCCTGCATTATAGGCCGTCCGATTTATATCTGGTGGATAGCAAGGAAACTATGATGGTTGAAGTTGGCAACAATCATGATTGTAGATTCTTATTGAAATAGAGAAACGATTTCAAATTTAGTTCGAATTGCAGCGGTAGTATAGACATTTGGAATGCACTAAAATGTTGGTATGAGTAGGTTACATGCATTATACAGCAAGCGAAAAAATTTAATCGGACATAACATGGATTCATACTCCCTCCTTCCATCTATATAGGGCGTAATGAGATTTTTAAGACCGCCTTTGACTATTGACAAGATTAATAGTACATGACATGCACAATGTGAAAATTATATCATTGAAAGAACCTTTCACAGACGAGTTTAACGGTGTGCTTTGTGTAAGTTGCATGTCACATATCATTGCTCTAATATTGTGTCAAAGTTAGCATCAAAAAACGCATTAGGCACTATATAGATGGAAGGAGGGAGTAGCTTTGAATAGCATTTGTATAGTAAAACGGGGCAAGACTCTCTCCTTGTCTGGTGTGAATAGTTTTATTTTTTTCGTTTTCTTTTTGGTTGAGGGAAGTGCGAATTGATTTGGTACGTACAAGTACAATATTACTACACGTTAGGCTTGTCCCTAAAATTCAACCCGCGTCTTGTTATATCCCGAAAATTCAGATATCGTGCTCCCAAAACTGGCGCCTTCACAACCCACGCCTTGCTATCCCGAAATTACAACGCGCGCGAAAACTCCCTCCAGCTGCCAAATCCCGACAGCGAAATGCCCCTTCTAACCCTGAGCCGACAGGGCCGCTAGTTCAAATCGGTGGGGGGTACTTTTGTAACACACCCTACATTTTGGACAAGCGCGTCCCTAAGTCATGCTTCACCCCCTCCCTTCGCCCCCTTTTCGCCACTCGAAGTGCCAGGCCGCCATAACCTCTCCGCTCCAGCCGCGAAACCCCACCCTCCTCTGTCCGCCACGTCACCGCTGCCCAGCCGGAGCCTCTTCCCCGACGACGTCGTCCACCGCAACAGCTTGATGTCCCTCGTCCACCTCCCCGGCTGAGGATCCGTCGTCCATCTCTCCGTCCCGCCGGTTCATCCGCCCCGTCCTCCACCTCTAGGGAGCTGCTCCGACGATCGCCTCGTCTATCGCGGCTGCTCCATCCCCACAGCGCCGCCTTAACCTGCTCCACCGGAATCGCAGCATCCTCACCGACTACTCGGACGAAGCCGAGGCCTACTCGGCGCCACCAAAGAGGTTGTACACTCATCGCATCGCACCATCTCCTTAACTCGACCTCCCGGCGCCGACGGTGCTCCATCCCGCACCCCCATGGAGCGGCTACCTTGAAGCCGGCGTTGCGGGCGACATCTCCACGGGGGCTCTCCCCCAGTGCGAGGCCCCTTCGGCGGCGGCGTCCATACCAGTCGGATCTGCTGCTGCTGCTCCAGCTCTCGCTCGCTCGCTCGCGCTGCTGCTGCTGCTCCGGCTCTCGCTCGATCGCTCGCTCGCCCAGCTGCTGCTGCTGCTGCTCTCCCCCTCGCTCGTGCTGCTGCTCTGCTCCGATTAAGCCACACTTCAGTCGATTGAATCGACTTTTGGGTCAGTCGATTTTTAGGGGTTGGGGGGGGGGGGGCTCGCCGGAGTTAAGGAAGAACCACCCGCAGCGGGGACGGGGGCTCGCCGGAGAAGTACCCCACTATCTATCTTAGGGTTCAGGGCAGGGGGCCTAGAGGGCTGGCCGGGGCGGCGGTGGCGAGTTGTTTCGGGGCGGCGCTGGGGCCGGCGGTTCGGCCTGTCGTGGCTGGCGGCTCAGGGGGGTGCAGGTTGAAGATGAACTGCAGGCCCTCCCTAAACTACATGTCAAGTGCCTCTCTGCTACCATTGTGTTTAGTTTCGACAGTAGCATTCAGATTCCACAGTAAATTTCAGTTTCGACAGTTAAGTTCAGAGTCAACAGTTTTTACCTCATCTGTTGTAGTCAGGTGGTTTTTGGTGATGTTAATTTTACATCCATTTTACATCATCTATTGGAGATGCTATTAGAATCCCACTTGAGATTGATGATGTCTGTCTTGTGCTGCTTCAGCCTTGACGTCTTACGGCTCACCGGAGCTGCTCCAACGACAGAACGATCCATCACAACAGAGCAGTGCCCTGGACGCCGTCTACAGATTCCTCAGATCTTCCTCCACACCTCCGACAGCCACCTCTGCCTCAACTGCTTCAGCGACCAACCCAATGATGCTGAGGTCGACACGGCTACGGCAAAGAGGTTGTACTCTTGTTGCATCACTTATTACTATACATTCACGTCGATCCATTAGAGCTATTTTGGTTCAACGGAAAAATGTCGATCCACTGGTTGTTACCATCACTCTAAATTTCTGCATGTTCTCCTTACATAATCTCACCATATTTTTTTCGTATGCATGTCAGATATTGTACACAGTCATGCTGAACATGTAGAGAAAAAGAGAAGAGTTTTGCGCGGCAATACAATGTCATGCAGACATCGCTCCATGGTGGGTTCAATGGCAAACCCTCCCCACCCCTCTCCAGATTGTAATCCAGAGGAAGATATCTGTTCTGAGGCGGATTCAGATGCCGCTGACCACTCCTATTTACCCCCAAGGTGTTTGCTCTACCTTCGCATGATGATGTTAGTCATATCATGCATATGTTGCCTTGCAGTGCCTACTTTTGACATCATATATGTCTTCTGCTTAGTTTAGACATGTTCTGTAATGCCAGCTGTTTAGTTTCTATATCATATATGGGAATTATGCAGTCTCATGTCTTTTAGCCAGCCATAATATATGTGAAATGTGCAATGCCATCCTGTTTAACCAGGCATCATATATTTGAATGATATCTTGCCCATCCTTTTCTTCATTACATTTACATTTGTCGACAATGTTTGTACATTAAACTACTCTTCCTATGAATCAGCCATTTGGGTGGGAGATGGAAAAATCTGGAGTGAAAACAAGGCCTTCATTGCAGACAGTGCTACATGTCGAAGCAGATATCTTGTTGGGTCCCGATAGCTCCTCAGTGATGGATTCAGCGTCAGATGACCAGTCCTATTCCCCCACTGAGGTGTATGCTCTAACTTGGCACAGTTATACTGCTCATATCATGCATACGGTGTCTTGCATTGCATAGTTTAGACATCATATACACAATATTCAACACCATGTTCTTAGTTCAGACATCATATCGAATGCCCTCTGTTAGCATATAAATCACATATGTGAATTAAATGATGCGATCCTGATTACTTAGATAACATGTAGGTGAATTATGTCATGCGATCCTGTTTAGTTATTCATCATATCTTTGAATTATGTTATGCTATGCTATCCAGTTTAGATAGACATCATATATGTGAAATTATGTCATGCTATCCATTTTAGTTAAACAATATACATGTCAACTATTTCATGCCCTCTTTTTTCCACACTATCTATTGCATCTGTCTCTCATACAATGTCTGTACATTCAACTATGTTTCCTGTTTATCAGCCATTTGAATTGGAGCGGGTGATGCCAGTATCTAGCGGACTAAAAACACGGTCTTCAAATAAAACAGTGCTACCTCTTGGTGGAGATAGCACCCCAGTTGTACATGCACAAGAACCAGCCCTACCACACATAACCCAAACTCTCGCAGATTGTACCCCTACTGCGATGGACAGAGAACCAGCTTCACCCAATCTAACCCCAACCCCAGCCGATAGTAACCAGTTCCTGTTGACACAGCACCATCTCCACCACAGAGCTCCCAAACAAGAGCAGTTAGTAAGGCAGCTCCAGTGCCCAAAGGGCCAGTACTATCACGGCGAACCCCAACTCCACCAGTTAGTACGCCTATTCCTGTGGAGGAAGCACAACCAGCTAGTCGTAGTTTAGCATCTATCGCATTTAATGTTGTTAAATCGTATGTGCGTATCTTCCCATCTTGGAAATATTATACTGAAGATGAAGGAAAATGCCAGTTGCAGGTGTTTGTCCAGGAGTTATGTGTAAGTAATGTTATTCATGGCAATTACTTTGCTTCGTCCCATACATCCTACCTCCATGATGGTTATAATACAGCAAATTTTCCCATTTTTCTCTATAGAGAAGGACCGATTTGGAAACTCAGGATGAGGTAACCTGTGCTAATACCTCTGCTATCTTCAAGAATGTTTGGTGGCAGTATCGGAATTACCTGAAGAAAACGTACTTCACCGGTAAAGAAACGCATCAAATTCCCTTACGTTCTCCTGAGACACATTTACTGGACGATGACTGGGAACTCCTTATTCTGTACTGGTCCCGAACAAAGAATGTGGTAAGGTCTATGAGCTCATTTTCTATTTTTTTAGTATTATATTCTTGCGTCTTACTGTACTCTGTTCATGTAGAACAAGTACCTAAACCTGAAGAACAAATGTTCTAATTTAAGATTCCATTGCTATCATAGTTCAAAAAAGCGCTAGGCGTTAATTGTGCGTTTTGCCACCGCCTTGCGCTTTACTGACCAAAGCACATGCTTATGCGCAGTTATGCATAGATTATGCGTAGTTATGCGCAATGCGTTTTGCCAACGCCTAGAGCCTAGGTGCGCTTAAGCGCGCCTTTTTTAACTGATTGCTTTGCTCTTGTATCACTGTATTTACTCATACAAACTTATTTTTAAATTGAAGGATCCAATCAAAACACCAATGGCACAGCAGGTATGTCCACGCATGTTTCTTTAACAGGTTTGGTCTGATCAATATCTCTGTTGATTTCAATTTCAATTGTGTATACAGTTGACTTTCATATCATGCACATTACTAGCATCACAACAGAGCCAATAGTGTTGTTGTACATGTAGACCCGTGGTACCCATCTGAAATCTTGTTGTGCCGTGTAGTTTCCCACGCTTTGTATTCTTTCACTGCTGCTTTGTCTTGAACTGATATGATTTGAACCGTGTCTCTATTTTGATTTGGCAAGACAATGCAGTGACCATAGGACATAGATATATGTTTGTTTGATGCTTTTATTATGTACTAGTACTTGGCAATAGAAGACTTGGTAGTTTAATCATGTCCACCTTACTAATGAACTGGTTCACCGAAATGAGTTTCATATACTAGTACATGCTAAACTTGTTATGTGTCTGCTTGCTTCTTCTTTTAGAATGCTGACAGAATATTGGGGAAGAGTGCCTTATTAAGCAATGGTAAAGGAAGTAATGCAGATAAGGTTCAGGATAGTGACACATCCTTGTTGGTCTCCAACAAAGATGATAAAACAGCTAAGGAAGACTATCTTGAAGACAGCGAGACAACCCCAAAGTCCTGTCTTGGTTTAGTGTCTGAGTTACTGGCCACTACCGCTTGCACAAGCAATTCAAACTCACTGTCTGAATCAGTTCGGTTTCTTGAGTCTCAACTACAAGCTGAAAGACATCGATCAGCTGTGCTGCGACAAGAAGCGAAAGGACTGCGGAAGTCCCTGGAGCATTCAAATGCATACTTTCTGGTGCAACAGCAAGCGTTGGAGGATTTTAGCGCCAAACAGGACAAAGCTAATCAGCTTGCTAAGCTTATTGCCAGCATGGTGGATACCCAGGATAACGTTTCTTGAGCTCTTCTGAAGTTGTTTCAGTTATGCTCTTGTTTTGCTGCCGCGTTTATTTGCACTGGTGGCCAATTTTGACGGCCAGTGTATGTAATGTGCTGCTTTGTTCCCTATATTTGCACTGGTGGCGAACTTTGATGCCCAGTGGATGTAATATAGGCTAGCGTTAATTGCTTGCTTATTTATTTCCTTATTTTCTTGTTTAGTTGTTTGCTTGTAGTCACTGCAGTTCTTTTTCTATTTTTTCTAGTGGCCAGAATAGCCTATTTTTGGTAACTAGGCCAAAATAATCGTGGCAACACACGGACTGTTGTAACCATGGGCCTCCTGCAGGCCGTATGATCCATGGGCCTTCGTCCGGCCGTAGGATCCATCGGCCTTCTATACGGGCCTTAGGGTCCATGGGCCTTCTATGGGTCGTAGGGTCCATGGGCCTTCTATGGGTCTACGATCCATGGGCCTTCTACGGGCCGTACTATCCATGGGCCTCATACGGGCCGTAGGATCCATGGGCCTTCTACGGGGCGTATCATCATTTCGCCAATCATGGGCCGTACTATTCGTTGACCATAACGGACCGTTAATAGGTTGTATTTGATAACTCTATGAAAACAGCCCAACGGGTTTTTTTGACATGAAAACGGCCCAACGTATTAACGGTCCGCAAACGGGACGACTGTAACGACGGGCTGAATTTGGCCCACAAGCAGAAAATGACAGTAACAGGTCGTATGTAACCGAATGCTGCAAATGAGCCCAAGAATCAATGGGCCCTGAGAAGGCCGAAAGATAACTTGGGCTGGAAACGGCCCAATGGAATAACGGGCCGTTAATGGGTATAAAGTGATACACTGTTCATTACGGGCCAGTTTCACCACGGGCCATTAATGGGCCAAGAGTTACAAAGGTCCTCATATGGGCCGAAAGAAGTCATGGGCCACACATGGGCCAGAAGTTAAAACGGGCTGAATCATATTGGACGGCCCATATGACGCTACTGGGCCTAATTCGGATAGGGCGTAACTGGCCCTGGGTTAGCGGGTTGTAAATGGGCTATATGCGAACAGGCCGTTAACAGGCTTTCCGTGGGCCGGCCCGCCACCTTTTGACCAAGTTAAACGGGCCAGCCTTTTCACAGGAATGGGCCTCTGTTGGGCCGTGCCATGTGTCGCTGTATCATAGGCGCCTTCGGTCCAATGAGCGGATGACATCTGTCCCAACGGTGAGCCGACACGTGTTTCCTCTAGCCAATGATGATTTTACACGTGGAAAATCCCCATTGGTCGGGGCTGTTAACGGGTTATCGGATCCAAAACCTGACCACATAGCTTAACGGCGTTCCGTTACGGTGGATGCCACGTGTCGGTCACCCTTGACGAAAGCACTTCTGTGACGCGCGATTTATCGTCATGGAAGTGGACACTTCCGTGATGATAATTTTGGTAATGTCATGGAACACTTCTACGACAGCACAGGTATGACTATCTTGATTCTGTCATAAATTTGTCATGGATGTACATGCATGACAAAAAACGCGACCTACTGTGACAAACACGTATCATCACGGAAGTGTATTTTTTTGCAGTGGGTATTCCTTTTCTGCAAAACTCTAAAATAGGCAAAAAAGACAGAAACTGGCACTAGGCCTCCGGTTAATAGTTTAGTCCAAGAAATAATATAAAAGAGCATATTAAAGCCCATTAAACATCCAAAATAGATAATATAATAGCAGGGAACAATAAAAAATTATAGATATGTTGGAGACGTATCACCGCACGGCAAATGCTACTACAACAAAGGGTACGGGTTGATAAGCTAGAAAAGGTAAGATTTGCTGATAGAATGTTGCATCACATTTCATGGACGGGATCCTTCTAGTTGGAAGAGCACAGAGCCATGGTGCGCTCTCTGATGGGTTGTTTTACCTTGGAAGAACCTTCGTGGGTGCCCTCTCCTCGTGATCGTGGTCAGATGAGATCTGACTTGGCAATTGAGGATCCCAAGCCGCCGCCGTAGAACCTGTCCTTCAGAAATGACAAAATGGGCTCGATGGCATATAAAGCTCGCAAATCCTTAACCGCTTGGTGGAGGAGATCAGCGGCAGGGCCGTCGAAGAGATCGACGGTGGTTGAACCAGAGGGGTTGGGGATGGACCACTTAACCTGTGACATGGCCCGCGTTAAGACATCGGTGTGGACGAGCTTGATGTCGTAGCCAGCTTTCCCGAGATACAGTAATACGCTAGCCCGCTGACATGAAGACTTCGGCATGGCAACATAGTCAATGTCTTCGCCGGCTTCCGGGGCAACGTGTTGCTCCGGGATTGACAGGTCGAGGCGAACGGCGGCCACCTCGCCAACGTCCGCCGGAGAGGCCATGATAAACCTCTTCTTGACCGAACGCTCGTCGGGCTCCCCGGGATACGTGGTCGAGCTTAGGCTGTGACATTCTGGAGCAGGGGATGTGGATCTGGCGGGGAGGGACACCGCAGACCTCATCTAAAAATTTAGGGGAGTGGGGCGATGGTATGGGAATCGCTGGGTAACCTGAACTTTATTATCTAACCAGCTAGGAGGAACGGGCAGACCGGCAGGGGTTGGCGGCGGCGCCAACGGCGGCCGTGAGCTAGGGTTCGAGGGGGGAGGGGGCGGGTGGGGGACTATGGAGGGGGTGGTGTTTGAGGATACGCCGCGGCTATTGAAAATTTTGGTAATGGTGGGTGGAGATGGTGATGGACGAGGGAGGGTGACCGTTCAAATGCCTCGGCTACTGCAATTTTACTATAAGGTCGGTGCTGGAGGAGTGTGGGCAACCGTTGAAGCACGACGGCTACTAAAATTTGGGTAAAGGAATTGATGCGGGGCGGGAGTGCCCTAGATCGCGCATGGTCCAATAACAATATGCGTGTATGACAATAAAGAAAAGTGGTGCGGATCTGTCGGAGTAAATGGCCACGGGTAGCCAAACCGACTCCCCCTGGCTCGTCGAAAAATTACCAGGCCATTCAAGCCTTCAAGCATACAAAGCATAGGGACGCCTTCCCCAGCCGGCCATCCCCTAGGCCGACTCCCAGAAGGCGACCCAATCTCAGAAACCTCCCCCAAGAAAGATACGAGATAGCCGACTCCAGGGATCCGGCCCCAAGAGGACCGACTCCCAGAAGCCGGCCATGGAGAAAGCCGACTCCCGGAAGCCAGCCATGAAGAAAGTCGGCTCCCAGAAGCCGGCCAATACTGCACCCACAAAGACTGCACCCACAAAGACTGTACCCACATAACGGTGATAGGATGGGGCGCGGCCACAGTACAGCCCACTACCCCCGAATCCTGGAACAGGTATGGCCACAGGGCGCCGTACGGGCCAGCCATCCCCCATCCGGCGCGGCACTGTAGCCATGTTGGCCTCGATGTCACCCACGACAGGTGCCAGTACGGCCCGTGGGCGGCGGGCCCCTTTGCCAGAGAGACATCTGAAGACGGCCCGGCCTCCTCTAGTCGGCCAGGGATGTGGCCGGCTCCCAATAGCCGGCAACCTCCCTCCCTCGAGGCATGCACCCCATTGAGGAGACAAGACGAGGTAAGGCTACAGTGAGAGCTCGCAAGGCGGCAACACTGTAGCCACGCTTACCTCGACAAAGCCCTCGTCATCAGAGGCGAGGCAACAGTAGCCAGCCGCCGACAAAGCCCCCAAGCGGTGGGGCCGGCGTGCTGGCCAAGAAGCCGGCAGCCGGCGGGACCCACCAGTCGGTGGGCCCCAATGATCGGCGGAGAAGCCGGCGAGCATAGACACTGACGGCTGGGACCCGCGCCCAGCCGGATTACCATTGTACCCCTGGGGGGTAGGCCTATATAAACCCCCGGGACACCCATGCAAAGGGTTGATCCCATAGAGTTTTCACACACCATATAGAGAGAAGAGGAGAGCTAGCCCTCCCCTTCTTCTTCCTCTAGCCAGACAGCTCAAGGAGCACTTGTAGCTACTTGTATTGATCTAGTGATCATGCGGAGACCCCGCAGAGGAGGACTAGGGGTGTTATATCCACGGAGAGACCCGAACCTGGGTAAGATTCGCCGGCGTGCATGTCTTCGCCTCATCCCGTTTCCAGGCACCGACGACGTCTTACTGGCTCCCACAATGATAAGCCACCCGTTGGCATATGTCGCACCTACCACCCGACATTTGGCGCCCACTGTGGGGCCAGGTGCACCGTCATCCGGAGACCTGTTCTGGACGGGAACCCTCTTTCTCCCCCGCGAGCGCAGCCAGCCTGCTGCACCCGATGGCGCTTGCCCCGACGGGCTGCAAGGCGTTGACGATGCCTGCGCAGCGAGCTGCCTCGCCGATCTTCTTGGCGAGACTCGCATCTCCGACGAGCCCGCGTCCGATGCGGGCACGGACTACCCCGAGAGTCGCCTCGTCAGCCTCCTCGACCAACTTCACGTCTCCAGCGAGCTTGCTGTAGACTTGGAGTCGGTCGGCTCCACCGACCCGATGCTTGTCGACTCCGACACGGCATCGCTCGACGCCTACCCCACCGACGTGGTAGTCTTCAACGACCCTCTCCCTCGAGCTGACAGCGGCGGCAGCATTGTCACTGAGGTGCTGGTCATCAGCCACGTCGCCGACTCGGGCGAGAACGCCCACGACGCCCTACAAGCGGCGATGCATGGCTTGTCCGTCCCCATCCCGGCCGACGCCGACGTCGGGACCCTGGAGGCACGCCGCCTGGCCCTCATCGCGGAGGGCTAGAAGATAGCCTGCATGAGACGCCTCACCAAGGCCCACCAGCGCGAAGTCAACCGCGCCGCCTTCGGTACGCCGCCTCAGGGCGGGCCGAGCCGAGCCGGCTTCGTCAAAAAGCGCGGCGCGGCCATCGCCAGCATGCTGGGGGCAGACCGCCCCGTCTACGCCACCTCGCTCGAAAATCTGCGAGCCGCTCAGGCGGCCGCTGAAGAGCTAAATGGGCTGGGGCCTGATGAGCTCCCCTACATGACAAGGCGCATCCAGTAGCTGATCGACGCGGCCGTAGAACGGCATGAAGCTGGCGCCCGCGCTGAGAGTCCTCCCCCACGCCGAGAGCACGCTGCGACATCCCGGTCGCCGAGTGCGAGCGGCGCCCGCACAAGAAAAGACAAGGAGCCGGCTGCTAGCCGCAGCCAGACTGGGATCACCATCGAGCGCGACGCGGAAGGCCGCCCTCGAGTAGTGGAATGCCAAGGCAATCCGCCTCCTCCCCCGCCTCGAGGGGGGAGATATCCCACCCTGCCGCCTGTCACGCATCCGACTCTTGGTGGTCGACTAGGCCATCCCGAAGGAGTCGGCGAGAACGACGCCTGCCACTAGATCGAGCGCCTAGCTCGATCCCTGGCGCTAGAAGAAGAAGATGATGTCGGCCGGCCATGCTTTGGCCCCCGCATCCACGACGAGCCCTTCCCCAAAGGGCTCTCGCTCCCTAGAGACACGCCCAAGTACAACGGCTCTGTGAAGCCGAAAGATTGGCTCATCGACTACTCCACCGCTGTCAGCATAGCGAACGGCAATAGGCGCGTAGCCGTGAAGTACATCCCTCTCATGCTGCAAGGCAGAGCACGCACCTGGCTCAACAGCCTCAAGCCCTACAGCGTCAACAGCTGGCTGGACTTCATGGAAGACTTCGTCCGCAACTTCACCAGCACGTACAAGCGGCCTCCCAAGCCCCGCCAGCTCTCCCTGTGCGTCCAAGGGACCAACGAGTCGACCCGTGACTACCTCACGCGGTGGGCCGAGCTCCGCAACTCCTGCGAGGGGGTGCACGAGGTTCAAGCCATCGAATACTTCACCGTCGGGTGCCGAGAGGGCACCCTCCTCAAGCACCGACTCCTCTGCGACGAGCCAGCTACCCTCGACGAGCTGCTGGTTATTGCAGACAAGTACGCCATAGCCGACTCCTCGATGAAGACCGAGCTCCGAGTGGACGCCTCTGGGAAGGTGCTCGCTCCGGCTCCTAAGACACCGGCTGGCGACTCCAATCGGCGCCCCTACCAAAACGGCCACAAGCTCAAGGCCCCAATGCCGCCTTCCACCAGTCGGCAGGTGGCCACCAGTGGCGTAGCCAGCCCAATACACCAGGGTGGTCCATTAATAAAAATATTAACATAAGTTATTTATTTTTTAAAAAAATATTTATTTTACTACATTATATACAAGCTATGGGGAAATTCCAGGGTGGTCCATGGACCACCCTGGCCACCCCCTAGCTACGCCACTGGTGGCCACAGTCGACGATGAACAGCCCGAAGAACGGCCCGCTCCCAAGAAGAAGGGCGGCAGGCCAGCTTGGCAGCCGGCCTTCTCCTACGAGCAGACTCTCGATGCCCCCTGCAAGTTCCACAGCGGCGCAAAGCCGTCCAACCACACAACCCGAAAGTGCCACTGGCTCACACGGATCTCCAAGGGCGAGGGGCTGGTGCCGCCTCCGCCTCCCGGCCCACCGCCTCCAGCCCCCCAGCAGCCGGCTGCTCGACCAACAGTCGGAGCCATTCAAGATGAGTTCCCTGATGAGCACGCCGCCTACGTCGTCTTCACGAGCCAAGTCGAAGACAAGCGCAGCTGGCGCCGACAACACCAAGAGGTCAACGCAGTCGCCTCCAGCAACCCCGAGTTCATGCATTGGTCCGAAAGACCTATCAACTGGAGCCAGGCCGATCACCCAGAGGTGATGCCGTCCCCTGGCTCCTACGCATTGGTGTTGGTGTTGGGGAACGTAGTAATTAAAAAAAAATCCTACGCACACGCAAGATCATGGTGATGCATAGCAACGAGAGGGGAGAGTGTTGTCCACGTACCCTCGTAGACCGACAGCGGAAGCGTTATCACAACGCGGTTGATGTAGTCGTACGTCTTCACGATCCGACCGATCAAGTACCGAATGTACGACACCTCCAAGTTCTACACACGTTCAGCTCGATGACGTCCCTCGAACTCCGATCCAGCCGAGTGTTGAGGGAGATTTTCGTCAGCACGATGGCGTGGTGACGATGATGATGTTCCACCAACGCAGGGCTTCGCCTAAGCTCCGCAACGGTATTATCGAGGTGTAATATGGTGGAGGGGGGCACCGCACACGGCTAAAATATCGTATATCAAGTGTGTAGAGAGGTGCCCCCCTGCCCCCGTATATAAAGGAGCAAGGGGGAGGCCGGCTGCCTATGGGCACGCCTAGTAGGAGTAGGACTCCCCTTTCCTAGTCCTACTAGGAAAAGAAGGGGGAAGGAAAGAGAGGGAGAGGGAGAGGGAAAGGGGGCTGCGCCCCCTCTCCTAGTCCAACTAGGACTCCTCCTAGGAGGGGGCGCGCCACCTCCTGGCTGCTGCCCTCTCTCTCCCCTCAAGGCCCACTAAGGCCCAATACTTCCCCGGGGGTGCCGGTAACCCTCCGGCACTCCGGTTTAATCCGAAACTTCTCCGGAACACTTCCGGTGTCCGAATATAGTCGTCCAATATATCAATCTTTATGTCTCAACCATTTCGAGACTCCTCGTCATGTCTGTGATCACATCCGGGACTCCGAACAACCTTCGGTACATCAAAACATATAAACTCATAATATAACTGTCATCGTAACTTTAAGCGTGCGGACCCTTCGGGTTCGAGAACTATGTAGACATGACCGAGACACCTCTCCGGTCAATAACCAATAGCGGGACCGGATGCCCATATTGGCTCCCACATATTCTACGAAGATCTTTATCGGTCAGACCGCATAACAACATACGTTGTTCCCTTTGTCATCGGTATGTTACTTGCCCGAGATTCGATCGTCGGTATCTCGATACCTAGTTCAATCTCGTTACCGGCAAGTCTCTTTACTCGTTCCGTAATACATCATCCCGCAACTAACTCATTAGTCACAATGCTTGCAAGGCTTATAGTGATGTGCATTACCGAGTGGGCCCAGAGATACCTCTCCGACAATCGGAGTGACAAATCCTAATCTCGAAATACGCCAACCCAACAAGTACCTTTGGAGACACCTGTAGAGCACCTTTATAATCACCCATTTACGTTGTGACGTTTGGTAGCACACAAAGTGTTCCTCCGGTAAACGGGAGTTGCATAATCTCATAGTTATAGGAACATGTATAAGTCATGAAGAAAGCAATAGCAACATACTAAACGATCGGGTGCTAAGCTAACGGATTGGGTCATGTCAATCACGTCATTCTCCTAATGAGGTGATCCCGTTAATCAAATGACAACTCATGTCTATGGCTAGGAAACATAACCATCTTTGATTAACGAGCTAGTCAAGTAGAGGCATACTAGTGACACTCTGTTTGTCTATGTATTCACACATGTATTATGTTTCCGGTTAATACAATTCTAGCATGAATAATAAACATTTATCATGATATAAGGAAATAAATAATACTTTATTATTGCCTCTAGGGCATATTTCCTTCAGTCTCCCACTTGCACTAGAGTCAATAATCTAGATTACACAGTAATGATTCTCACACCCATGGAGTCTTGGTGCTGATCATGTTTTGCTCGTGGAAGAGGCTTAGTCAGCGGGTCTGCAACATTCAGATCCGTATGTATCTTGCAAATTTCTATGTCTCCCACCTGGACTAAATCCCGGATGGAATTGAAGCGTCTTCTGATGTGCTTGGTCCTCTTGTGAAATCTGGATTCCTTTGCTAAGGCAATTGCACCAGTATTGTCACAAAAGATTTTCATTGGTCCCGATGTACTAGGTATGACACCTAGATCGGATATGAACTCCTTCATCCAGACTCCTTCATTTGCTGCTTCCGAAGCAGCTATGTATTCCGCTTCACACGTAGATCCCGCCACGACACTTTGCTTAGAACTGCACCAACTGACAGCTCCACCGTTCAATGTAAATACGTATCCGGTTTGCGATTTCGAATCGTCCGGATCAGTGTCAAAGCTTGCATCAACGTAACCTCTTACGATGAGCTCTTTGTCACCTCCATAAACGAGAAACATATCCTTAGTCCTTTTCAGGTATTTCAGGATGTTCTTGACCGCTGTCCAGTGATCCACTCCTGGATTACTTTGGTACCTCCCTGCTAAACTTATAGCAAGGGACACATCAGGTCTGGTACACAGCATTGCATACATGATAGAGCCTATGGCTGAAGCATAGGGAACATCTTTCATCTTCTCTCTATCTTCTGCAGTGGTCGGGCATTGAGTCTTACTCAATCTCACACCTTGTAGTACAGGCAAGAACCCTTTCTTTGCTTGATCCATTTTGAACTTCTTCAAAACTTTGTCAAGGTATGTGCTTTGTGAAAGTCCAATTAAGCGTCTTGATCTATCTCTATAGATCTTTATGCCTAATATATATGCAGCTTCACCGAGGTCTTTCATTGAAAAACTCTTATTCAAGTATCCCTTTATGCTATCCATAAATTCTATATCATTTCCAATCAGTAATATGTCATCCACATATAATATCAGAAATGCTATCGAGCTCCCACTCACTTTCTTGTAAATACAGGCTTCTCCAAAAGTCTGTATAAAACCAAATGCTTTGATCACACTATCAAAGCGTTTATTCCAACTCCGAGAGGTTTGCATCAGTCCATAAATGGATCGCTGGAGCTTGCACACTTTGCTAGCTCCCTTTGGATCGACAAAACCTTCCGGTTGCATCATATACAACTCTTCTTCCAGAAATCCATTCAGGAATGCAGTTTTGACATCTATTTGCCAAATTTCATAATCATAAAATGCGGCAATTGCTAACATGATTCGGACAGACTTAAGCATCGCTACGGGTGAGAAGGTCTCATCGTAGTCAATCCCTTGAACTTGTCGAAAACCTTTCGCAACAAGTCGAGCTTTATAGACAGTAACATTACCATCAGCGTCAGTCTTCTTCTTGAAGATCCATTTGTTTTCAATGGCTTGCCGACCATCGGGCAAGTCAACCAAAGTCCATACTTTGTTCTCATACATGGATCCCATCTCGGATTTCATGGCTTCAAGCCATTTTGCGGAATCTGGGCTCACCATCGCTTCTTCATAGTTCGTAGGTTCGCCATGGTCTACTAACATAACCTCCAGAACAGGATTACCGTACCACTCTGGTGCGGATCTTGATCTAGTTGACCTACGAAGTTCAGTAATAACTTGATCTGAAGTTTCATGATCATTATCATTAACTTCCTCACTAATTGGTGTAGGTGTCGCAGAAACTGATTTCTGCGATGATCTACTTTCCAATAAGGGAGCAGGTACAGTTACCTCATCAAGTTCTACTTTCCTCCCACTCACATCTTTCGAGAGAAACTCCTTCTCTAGAAAGGATCCATTCTTAGCAACGAATATCTTGCCTTCGGATCTGTGATAGAAGGTGTACCCAACAGTCTCCTTTGGGTATCCTATGAAGACACATTTCTTCGATTTAGGTTCGAGCTTATCAGGTTGAAGTTCCTTCACATAAGCATCGCAACCCCAAACTTTAAGATACGATAACTTCGGTTTCTTGCCAAACCATAGTTCAAAAGGCGTCGTCTCAACGGATTTCGATGGTGTCCTATTTAGAGTGAATGCAGCCATCTCTAAAGCATAACCCCAAAACGATAGCGGTAAATCAGTAAGAGACATCATAGATCGCACCATATCTAATAAAGTACCGATTACGACGTTCGGACACACCATTACGCTGTGGTGTTCCGGGTGGCGTGAGTTGCGAAACTATTCCGCATTGTTTCAAATGTAGGCCAAACTCGTAACT
This sequence comes from Triticum aestivum, assembly GCF_018294505.1. Classification (NCBI taxonomy): domain Eukaryota; kingdom Viridiplantae; phylum Streptophyta; class Magnoliopsida; order Poales; family Poaceae; genus Triticum; species Triticum aestivum. The sequence goes on along the minus strand of NC_057802.1, from coordinate 77,234,928 downwards.
CAAATATTCTCCTCCACGATCAGATCGTAGGAATTTTATTTTCTTGTTACGATGATTTTCAACTTCACTCTGAAATTCTTTGAACTTTTCAAATGTTTCAGACTTATGTTTCATTAAGTAGATATACCCATATCTGCTCAAATCATCCGTGAAGGTGAGAAAATAACGATATCCGCCACGAGCCTCAATATTCATCGGACCACATACATCTGTATGTATGATTTCCAACAAATCTGTTGCTCTCTCCATAGTTCCGGAGAACGGTGTTTTGGTCATCTTGCCCATGACGCACGGTTCGCAAGTACCAAGTGATTCAAAATCAAGTGATTCCAAAATTCCATCAGTATGGAGTTTCTTCATGCGCTTTACACCGATATGACCCAAACGGCAGTGCCACAAATAAGTTGCACTGTCATTATTAACTCTGCATCTTCTGGCTTCGACATTATGAATATGTGTATCACTACTATCGAGATTCATTAAAAATAGACCACTCTTGAAGGGTGCATTACCATAAAAGATATTATTCATATAAATAGAACAACCATTATTCTCTGATTTAAATGAATAACCGTCTCGCATTAAACAAGATCCAGATATAGTGTTCATGCTCAACGCTGGCACCAAATAACAATTATTTAGGTCTAAAACTAATCCCGAAGGTAGATGTAGAGGTAGCGTGCCGACGGCGATCACATCGACTTTGGAACCATTTCCCACGCGCATCGTCACCTCATCCTTAGCCAATCTTCGCTTAATCCGTAGCCCCTGTTTCGAGTTGCAAATATTAGCAACAAAATCAGTATCAAATACCCAGGTGCTACTGCGAGTATTAGTAAGGTACACATCAATAACATGTATATCACATATACCTTTGTTAACCTTGGCATCCTTCTTATCCACCAAATACTTGGGGCAGTTCCGCTTCCAGTGACCAGTGTGCTTACAGTAGAAGCACTCAGTTTCAGGCTTAGGTCCAGATTTGGATTTCTTCTCCTGAACAGCAACTTGCTTGCTGTCCTTCTTGAAGTTCCTTTTCTTCTTCCCTTTGCCCTTTTTCTTGAAACTAGTGGTTTTACTGACCATCAACACTTGATGCTCCTTTTTGATTTCTACCTCTGCTGCCTTTAGCATTGCGAAGAGCTCGGGAATTGTCTTATCCATCCCTTGCATGTTATAGTTCATCACGAAGCTCTTGTAGCTTGGTGGCAGTGATTGAAGAATTCTGTCAATGACGCAATCATCCGAAGTTGAACTCCCAGTTGAATCAAGTGATTATTATACCCAGACATTCTGAGTATATGCTCACTGACAGAACTATTCTCTTCCATCTTGCAGCTATAGAACTTATTGGAGACTTCATATCTCTCAATCCGGGCATTTGCTTGAAATATTAACTTCAACTCCTGGAACATCTCATATGCTCCATGACGTTCAAAACGTCGTTGAAGGCCCGGTTCTAAGCCGTAAAGCATGGCACACTGAACTATTGAGTAGTCATCAGCTTTGCTCTGCCAGACGTTCATAACTTCTGGCGTAGCTCTTGCAGGAGGCCTGGCACCTAGCTGTGCTTCCAGGACGTAATTCTTCTGTGCAGCAATGAGGATAATCCTCAAGTTACGGACCCAGTCCGTGTAATTGCTACCATCATCTTTCAACTTAGCTTTCTCAAGGAACGCATTAAAATTCAACGGAACAACAGCACGGGCCATTTATCTACAATTAACATAGACAAGCAAGATACTATCAGGTACTAAGTTCATGATAAATTTAAGTTCAATTAATCATATTACTTAAGAACTCCCACTTAGATAGATATCCCTCTAATCATCTAAGTGATTACGTGATCCAAATCAACTAAACCATGTCCGATCATCACGTGAGATGGAGTAGTTTCAATGGTGAACATCACTATGTTGATCATATCTACTATATGATTCACGCTCGACCTTTCGGTCTCTGTGTTCCGAGGCCATATCTGCATATGCTAGGCTCGTCAAGTTTAACCTGAGTATTCCGCGTGTGCAACTGTTTTGCACCCGTTGTATTTGAACGTAGAGCCTATCACACCCGATCATCACGTGGTGTCTTAGCACAAAGAAATTTCGCAACGGTGCATACTCAGGGAGAACACTTTTATCTTGAAATTTTAGTGAGAGATCATCTTATAATGCTACCGTCAATCAAAGCAAGATAAGATGCATAAAGGATTAACATCACATGCAATCAATATAAGTGATATGATATGGCCATCATCATCTTGTGCTTGTGATCTCCATCTCCGAAGCACCGTGCTTGTGATCTCCATCTTCGAAGCACCGTTATGATCACCATCGTTACCGGCGCACCGTGTTCGTGATCTCCATCTCTGAAGCACCGTGTTCGTGATCTCCATCTCTGAAGCACCGTGTTCGTGATCTCCATCTCCGAAGCACCGTCATGATCACCATCATCACCGGCGCAACACCTTGATCTCCATCGTAGTATCGTTGTCGTCTCGCCAACTCATTGCTTTTACGACTATCGCTACCGCTTAGTGATAAAGTAGAACTATTACATGGCGATTGCATCTCATACAATAAAGCGACAACCATATGGCTCCTGCCAGTTGCCGATAACTCGGTTACAATACATGATCATCTCATACAACAAATTATATTACCTCATGTCTTGACCATATCACATCACAACATGCCCTGCAAAAACAAGTTAGACATCCTCTACTTTGTTGTTGCAAGTTTTACGTGGCTGCTATGGGCTTAGCAAGAACCGTTCTTACCTACGCATCAAAACCACAACGATAGTTTGTCAAGTTGGTGCTGTTTTGACCTTCGCAAGGACCGGGCGTAGCCACACTCGTTTCAACTAAAGTGAGAGAGACAGACACCCGCCAGTCACCTTTAAGCAGCGAGTGCTCCGAACGGTGAAACCAGTCTCGCGTAAGCGTACGCGTAATGTCGGTCCGGGCCGCTTCATCTCACAATACCGCTGAACCAAAGTATGACATGCTGGTAAGCAGTATGACTTATATCGTCCACAACTCACTTGTGTTCTACTCGTGCATAGCATCAACGCATAAAACCAGGCTCGGATGCCACTGTTGGGGAACATAGTAATTTCAAAAAAAATCCTACGCACATGCAAGATCATGGTGATGCATAGCAACGAGAGGGGAGAGTGTTGTCCACGTACCCTCGTAGACCGACAGCAGAAGCGTTATCACAACGCGGTTGATGTAGTCGTACGTCTTCACGATCCGACCGATCAAGTACCGAACGTACGGCACCTCCAAGTTCTACACACGTTCAGCTCGATGACGTCCCTCGAACTCCGATCCAGCCGAGTGTTGAGGGAGAGTTTCGTCAGCACGACGGCGTGGTGACGATGATGATGTTCCACCGACGCAGGGCTTCGCCTAAGCTCCGCAAAGGTATTATCGAGGTGTAATATGGTGGAGGGGGCACCGCATACGGCTAAAATATCATATATCAAGTGTGTAGAGAGGTGCCCCCTGCCCCTGTATATAAAGGAGCAAGGGGGAGGCCGGCTGCCTATGGGCGCGCCAAGGAGAGGGGGGGAGTCCTCCTCCTAGTAGGAGTAGGACTCCCCTTTCCTAGTCCTACTAGGAAAAGAAGGGGGGAAGGAAAGAGAGGGAGAGGGAGAGGGAAAGGGGGCTGCGCCCCCCTCTCCTAGTCCAACTAGGACTCCTCCTGGGAGGGGGCGTGCCACCTCCTGGCTGCTGCCCTCTCTCTCCCCTCAAGGCCCACTAAGGCCCAATACTTCCCCGGGGGGTTCCGGTAAACCTCCGGCACTCCGGTTTAATCCGAAACTTCTCCGGAACACTTCCGATGTCCGAATATAGTCGTCCAATATATCAATCTTTATGTCTCGACCATTTCGAGACTCCTCGTCATGTCCGTGATCACATCCGGGACTCCGAACAACCTTCGGTACATCAAAACATATAAACTCATAATATAACTATCATCGTAACTTTAAGCGTGTGGACCCTTCGGGTTCGAGAACTATGTAGACATGACCGAAACACCTCTCCAGTCAATAACCAATAGCGGGACCTAGATGCCCATATTGTCTCCCACATATTCTAGAAGATCTTTATCGGTCAGACCGCATAACAACATACGTTATTCCCTTTGTCATCGGTATGTTACTAGCCCGAGATTCGATCATCGGTATCTCGATACCTAGTTCAATCTAGTTACTGGCAAGTCTCTTTACTCGTTCCGTAATACATCATCCCGCAACTAACTCATTAGTCACAATGCTTGCAAGGCTTATGGTGATGTGCATTACCGAGTGGGCCCAGAGATACCTCTCCGACAATCGGAGTGACAAATCCTAATCTCGAAATACGCCAACCCAACAAGTACCTTTGGAGACACCTGTAGAGCACCTTTATAATCACCCATTTACGTTGTGAGGTTTGGTAGCACACAAAGTGTTCCTCCGGTAAACGGGAGTTGCATAATCTCATACTTATAGGAACATGTATAAGTCATGAAGAAAGCAATAGCAACATACTAAACGATCGGGTGCTAAGCTAACGGATTGGGCCATGTCAATCACGTCATTCTCCTAATGAGGTGATCCAGTTAATCAAATGACAACTCATGTCTATGGCTAGGAAACATAACCATCTTTGATTAACGAGCTAGTCAAGTAGAGGCATACTAGTGACACTCTGTTTGTCTATGTATTCACACATGTATTATGTTTCCGGTTAATACAATTCTAGCATGAATAATAAACATTTATCATGATATACGGAAATAAATAATACTTTATTATTGCCTCTAGGGCATATTTCCTTCAGTTGGATGTCACCCTCGCAACGGAGAGGCGGGCTGCCCAATTCTCCTGCGTTCTGATTGATGGCGGAAGCAGTATCAACATACTGTACCGCGACACCATGGAGAAGTTGAACCTCAAGGCGAAGCAGCTCATGCCGAGCCGGACCGTTTTCCATGGCATCGTACCCGGCCTCTCCTGTTCCCCGATCGGCAAGATCAAGATGGATGTTCTCTTCGGAGACAAGGATCACTTTCGCCGAGAAGCAATCTGGTTCGAGGTAGTGGATCTGGAAAGCCCTTACCATGCCTTGCTTGGCCGACCTGCTCTGGCCATGTTCATGGCTGTGCCCCACTACGCCTACCAGAAGATGAAGATGCCGAGCTCGAAGGGGATCATCACTGTGGCCGGCGACTACAAGAAGTCCATCGAGTGCGCTATAGCCAGCAGCCGACTAGCCGAGTCCCTCGTAGTGGCAGAAGAGAGGAAGATGCTGGATCGAGTTGTGGCCATGGCCGGCAAGCAGCCGGCCTTGTCCCCCAACCCCAAGGAGAATGATGCGCAGGGCTCCTTCCAGCCGGCCAAGGAGACGAAGATGGTACCTCTGGACCCGGAGAACCCGTAGAGGTTCGCAGTCATCGGTGCAAACCTGGACAGTAAATAGGAATGCGAGCTCGTCGACTTCCTCCGTGAGAATCGAGACATCTTTGCATGGTCCACCGCAACAGCTTGACGTTCCTCGTCCACCTCCCCGGATGTGGATCCGTCGTCCATCTCGCCGTCCCGCCGGTTCAGCCGCCCCGTCCTCCACCTCCAGGGAGCTGCTCCGACGATCGCCTCGTCTATCGCGGCTCCTCCATCCCCACAGCGCCGCCTTAACCTGCTCCACCCGAACCGCAGCATCCTCAACGACTCCTCGGACGAAGCTGAGGCCTACTCGGCGCCACCAAAGAGGTTGTACACTCATCGCATCGCACCATCTCCTTAACTCGATCTCCCGGCGCCGACGGTGCTCCATCCCGCACGCCCATGGAGCGGCTACCTTGAAGCCGGCGCCGCGGGCGACATCTCCACGGCGGCTCTCCCCCAGTGCGAGGCCCCTTTGGTGGCGGCGTCCATACCAGCCGGATCTGCTGCTGCTGCTCCGGCTCTCGCTTGCTTGCTCGCGCTGCTGCTGCTCTGGCTCTCGCTCGATCGCTCGCTGGCCCAGCTGTTGCTGCTGCTCTCCCCCTCGCTCGTGCTGCTGCTCTGCTCCGATTAAGCCACACTTCAGTCGATTGAATTGACTTTTGGGTCAGTCGATTTTCAGGGGTTGGGGGGCTCGCCGGAGTTAAGGGAGAACCACCCGCAGCGGGGACGGGGGCTCGCCGGAGAGCTACCCCACTATCTATCTTAGGGTTCAGGGTGGGGGGCGGGAGGCCTAGAGGGCTGGCCGGGGCGGCGGTGGCGAGTTGTTTCGGGGCAGCGAGGCGGCGCTGGGGCCGGCAGTTCGGCCGGTGGTGGCTGGCGGCTCAGGGGGGTGCAGGTTGAAGATGAACTGCAGGCCCTCCCTAAACTACATGTAAAGTGCCTCTCTGCTACCATTGTGTTCAGTTTCGACAGTAGCATTCAGATTCCACGGTAAATTACAGTTTTGACAATTAAGTTCAGAGTCAACAGTTTTTACCTCATCTGTTGTAGTCAGGTGGTTTTTGGTGATGTTAATTTTACATCCATTTTACGTCATCTATTGGAGATGCTATTAGAATCCCACTTGAGATTGACGATGTCTGCCTTGTGCTGCTTCAGCCTTGACGTCTTACGGCTTCCCGGAGCTGCTCCAACGACAGAATGATCCATCACAACAGAGCAGTGCACTGAACGCCGTCTACAGATTCCTCAGATCTTCCTCCACACCTCCGACAGCCACCTTTGCCTCAACTGCTACAGCGACCAACCCAATGATGCTGAGGTCGACACGGCTACGGCAAAGAGGTTGTACTCTTGTTGCATCACTTATTACTATACATTCACGTCGATCCATTAGGGCTATTTTGGTACAACGGAAAAACATCGATCCACTGGTTGTTACCATCACTCTAAATTTCTGCATGCTCTCCTTACATAATCTCACCATATTTTTTTCATATGCATGTCAGATATTGTACACAGTCATGCTGAACATGTAGAGAAAAAGAGAAGAGTTTTGCATGGCAATACAATGTCATGCAGACATCGCTCCATGGTGGGTTCAATGGCAAACCCTCCCCACCCCTCTCCAGATTGTAATCCAGAGGAAGATATCTGTTCTGAGGCGGATTCAGACGCCGCTGACCACTCCTATTTACCCCCCAAGGTGTTTGCTCTACCTTGGCATGATGATTTTAGTCATATCATGCATATGTTGCCTTGCAGTGCCTACTTTTGACATCATATATGTCGTCTGCTTAGTTTAGACATGTTATGTAATGCCACCTATTTAGTTTCTATATCATATATGGGAATTATGCAGTCTCATGTCTTTTAGCCAGCCATAATATATGTGAAATGTGCAATGCCATCCTGTTTAACCAGGCATCATATATTTGAATGATATCTTGCCCATCCTTTTCTTCATTACATTTCCATTTGTCGACAATGTTTGTACATTAAACTACTCTTCCTGTGAATAAGCCATTTGGGTGGGAGATGGAAAAATCTGGAGTGAAAACAAGGCCTTCATAGCAGACAGTGCTACCTGTCGAAGCAGATCTCTTGTTGGGTCCCGATAGCTCCTCAGTGATGGATTCAGAGACAGATGACCAGTCCTATTCCCCCACTGAGGTGTATGCTCTAACTTGGCACGGTTATACTGCTCATATCATGCATACGGTGTCTTGCATTGCATAGTTTAGACATCATATACACAATATTCAACACCATGTTCTTAGTTCAGACATCATATCGAATGCCCTCTGTTTAGCATATAAATCACATATGTGAATTAAATGATGCGATCCTGATTACTTAGATAACATGTAGGTGAATTATGTCATGCGATCCTGTTTAGTTATTCATCATATCTTTGAATTATGTTATGCTATGCTATCTAGTTTAGATAGACATCATATATGTGAAATTATGTCATGCTATCTGTTTTAGTTAAACAATAGACATGTCAACTATTTCATGCCCTGTTTTTTCCACACTATCTATTGCATCTGTCTCTCATACAATGTCTGTACATTCAACTATGTTTCCTGTTTATCAGCCATTTGAATTGGAGCGGGTGATGCCAGTATCTAGCGGACTAAAAACACGGTCTTCAAATAAAACAGTGCTACCTCTTGGTGGAGATAGCACCCCGGTTGTACATGCACAAGAACCAGCCCTACCACACATATCCCAAACTCTCGCAGATTGTACCCCTACTGCAATGGACAGAGAACCAGCTTCACCCAATCTAACCCCAACCCCAGCCGATAGTAACCCAGTTCCTGTTGACACAACACCATCTCCACCATAGAGCTCCCAAACAAGAGCAGTTAGTAAGGCAGCTCCAGTGCCCGAAGGGCCAGTACTATCACGGCGAACCCCAACTCCACCAGTTAGTACGCCTATTCCTGTGGAGGAAGCACAACCAGCTAGTCGTAGTTTAGCATCTATCGCATTTGATGTTGTTAAATCGTATGTGCGTATCTTCCCATCTTGGAAATATTATACTGAAGATGAAGGAAAATGCCAGTTGCAGGTGTTTGACGAGGAGTTATGTGTAAGTAATGTTATTCATGGCAATTACTTTGCTTCGTCCCATACATCCTACCTCCATGATGGTTATAATACAACAAATTTTCCCATTTTTCTCTATAGAGAAGGACCGATTTGGAAACTCAGGATGAGGTAACCTATGCTAAGACCTCTGCTATCTTCAAGAATGCTTCGTGGCAGTATCGGAATTACCTGAAAAAAACATACTTCACCGGCAAAGAAACTCATCAAATTCCCTTACGTTCTCCTGAGACACATTTACTGGACGATGACTGGGAACGCCTTATTCTGTACTGGTCCCGAACAAAGAATGTGGTAAGGTCTATGGGCTCATTTTCTATTTTTTAGTATTATATTCTTGCGTCTTACTGTACTCTGTTCATGTAGAACAAGTGCCTAAACCTGAAGAACAATTGTTCTAATTTAAGATTCCATTGCTATCATAGTTCGAAAAAGCGCTAGGCGTTAATTGTGCGTTTTGCCACCGCCTTGCGCTTTACTGACCAAAGCGCATGCTTATGCGTAGTTATGCGCAATGCGTTTTGCCAACGCCTAGAGCCTAGGCGCGCTTAAGCGCTCGCTTAGGCGCGCCTTTTTTAACTGATTGCTTTGCTCTTGTATCACTGTATTTACTCATACAAACTTATTTTGAAATTGAAGGATCCAATCAAAACTCCAATGGCACAGCAGGTATGTTCATGCATGTTTCTTTAACAGGTTTGCTCTGATCAATAGCTCTGTTGATTTCAATTTCAATTGTGTATACAGTTGACTTTCATATCATGCACATTACTAGCATCACAACAGAGCCAATAGTGTTGTTGTACATGTAGACCCGTGGTACCCATCTGAAATCTTGTTGTGCCGTGTAGTTTCCCACGCTTTGTATTCTTTCACTGCTGCTTTGTCTTGAACTGATATGATTTGAACCGTGTCTCTATTTTGATTTGGCAAGACAATGCAGTGACCATAGGACATAGATATATGTTTGTTTGATGCTTTTATTATGTACTAGTACTTGGCAATAGAAGACTTGGTAGTTTAATCCTGTCCACCTTACTAATGAACTGGTTCACCGAAATGAGTTTCATATACTAATACATGCTAAACTTGTTATGTGTCTGCTTGTTTCTTCTTTTAGAATGCTCACAGGATATTGGGGAAGAGTGCCTTATTAAGCAATGGTAAAGGAAGTAATGCATATAAGGTTCAGGATAGTGACACATCCTTGTTTGTCTCCAACAAAGCTGATAAAACAGCTAAGGAAGACTATCTTGAAGACAGCGAGACAACCCCAAAGTCCTGTCTTGGTTTAGTGTTTGAGTTACTGGCCACTAGCGCTTGCACAAGCTATTCAAACTCATTGTCTGAATCAGTTCGGTTTCTTGAGTCTCAACTACAAGCTGAAAGACATCGATCAGCTCTGCTGCGACAAGAAGCGGAAGGACTGCGGAAGTCCCTGGAGCATTCAAATGCATACTTTCTGGTGCAACAGCAAGCGTTGGAGGATTTTAGCGCCAAACAGGACAAAGCTAATCAGCTTGCTAAGCTTATTGCCAGCATGGTGGATACCCAGGATAACGTTTCTTGAGATCTTCTGAAGTTGTTTCAGTTATGCTCTTGTTTTGCTGCCGCGTTTTTTCGCACTGGTGGCCAATTTTGACGGCTAGTGTATGTAATGTGCTGCTTTGTTCCCTATATTTGCACTGGTGGCGAACTTTGATGCCCAGTGGATGTAATATAGGCTAGCGTTAATTGCTTGCTTATTTATTTCCTTATTTTCTTGTTTAGTTGTTTGCTTGTAGTCACTGCAGTTCTTTTTTTTCTAGTGGCCAGAATAGCCTATTTTTGGTAACTAGGCCAAAATAATCGTGGCAACACACGGACTGTTGTAACCATGGGCCTCCTGCAGGCCGTATGATCCATGGGCCTTCGTCCGGCCGTAGGATCCATCGGCCTTCTATACGGGCCTTAGGGTCCATGGGCCTTCTACGGGCCTACGGTCCATGGGCCTTCTATGGGTCTACGATCCATGGGCCTTCTACGGGCCGTACTATCCATGGGCCTCATACGGGCCGTAGGATCCATGGGCCTTCTACGGGGCGTATCATCATTTCGCCAATCATGGGCCGTACTATTCGTTGACCATAACGGACCGTTAATAGGTTGTATTTGATAACTCTATGAAAACAGCCCAACGGGTTTTTTTGACATGAAAACGGCCCAACGTATTAACGGTCCGCAAACGGGACGACTGTAACGACGGGCTGAATTTGGCCCACAAGCAGAAAATGACAGTAACAGGTCGTATGTAACCGAATGCTGCAAATGAGCCCAAGAATCAATGGGCCCTGAGAAGGCCGAAAGATAACTTGGGCTGTAAATGGCCCAATGGAATAACGGGCCGTTAATGGGTATAAAGTGATACACTGTTCATTACGGGCCAGTTTCACCACGGGCCGTTAATGGGCCAAGAGTTACAAAGGTCCTCATATGGGCCGAAAGAAGTCATGGGCCACACATGGGCCGGAAGTTAAAACGGGCTGAATCATATTGGATGGCCCATATGACGCTACTGGGCCTAATTCGGATAGGGCGTAACGGGCCCTGGGTTAGCGGGCTGTAAATGGGCTATATGCGAATAGGCCGTTAACAGGCTTTCCGTGGGCCGGCCCGCCACCTTTTGACCAAGTTAAACAGGCCGGCCTTTTCACAGGAATGGGCCTCTGTTGGGCCGTGCCACGTGTCGTTGTATCATAGGCGCCTTCGGTCCAATGAGCGGATGACATCTGTCCCAACGGTGAGCCGACACGTGTTTCCTCCAGCCAATGATGATTTTACACATGGAAAATCCCCATTGGTCGGGGCTGTTAACGGGTTATCGGATCCAAAACCCGACCCGATAGCTTAACGGCGTTCCGTTACGGTGGATGCCACATGTCGGTCACCCTTGATGAAAGCACTTCTGTGACGCGCGATTTATCGTCATGGAAGTGGACACTTCTGTGATGATAATTTTGGTAATGTCATGGAACACTTCTACAACAGCACAGGTATGACTATCTTGATTCTGTCATAAATTTGTCATGGATGTACATGCATGAAAAAAAATGCGACCTACTGTGACAAACACGTATCATCACGGAAGTGTATTTTTTGTATTGGTATTCCTTTTCTGCAAAACTCTAAAATAGGCAAAAAAACAGAAACTGGCACTGGGCCTCCGGTTAATAGGTTAGTCCCAAAAATAATATAAAAGAGCATATTAAAGCCCATTAAACATCCAAAATAGATAATATAATAGCATGGAACAATAAAAAATTATAGATACGTTGGAGATGTATCACCGCACGGCAAATGCTACTACAACAAAGGGTACGGGTTGACAAGCTAGAAAAGGTAAGATTTGCTGATAGAATGTTGCCTCACATTTCATGGACGGGATCCTTCTGGTTGGAAGAGCACAGACCCATGGTGTGCTCTCTGATTTCACAGATGGGTTGTTTTACCTTGGAAGAACCTTCGTGGGTGCCCTCTCCTCGTGATCGTGGTCAGATGAGATCTGACTTGGCAATTGAGGATCCCAAGCCACCGCCGTAGAACCTGTCCTTCAGAAATGACAAAATGGGCTCGATGGTGTATAAAGCTCGCAAATACTTAACCGCTTGGTGGAGGAGATCAGCGGCAGGGCCATCGAAGAGATCGACGGTGGTTGAACCAGAGGGGTTGGGGATGGACCACTTAACCTGTGACATGGCCCGCGTTAAGACATCGGTGTGGACGAGCTTGATGTCGTAGCCAGCTTTCCCGAGATACAGTAATACGCTAGCCCGCTGACATGAAGCCTTCGGCATGGCAACATAGTCAATGTCTTCGCCGGCTTCCGGGGCAACGTGTTGCTCCGGGATCGACAGGTCGGGGCGAACGGTGGCCACCTCGCCAACGTCCGCCGGAGAGGCCATGATAAACCTCTTCTTGACCGAACGCTCGTCTGGCTCCCCGGGATACGTGGTCGAGCTTAGGCTGTGACATTCTAGAGCAGGGGATGTGGATCTGGCGGGGAGGGACACCGCATACCTCATCTAAAACCTCAGGGGAGTGGGGATGGTATGGGAATCGCTGGGTAACCTGAACTTTATTATCTAACCAGGTAGGAGGAACGGGCAGACCAGCAGGGGTTGGCGGCGGCGCCGGTGGCGGCCGTGAGCTAGGGTTCGAGGGGGAGGGGGTGGTGTTTGAGGATACGCCGCGGCTATTGAAAATTTTGGTAATGGTGGGTGGAGATGGTGATGGACGACGGAGGGTGACCGTTTAAATGCCTCGGCTACTACAATTTTACTATAAGGTCGGTTCTGGAGGAGTGTGGGCAACGGTTGAAGTATGGCGGCTACTAAAATTTGGGTAAAGGAATTGATGCGGGGCGGGAGTGCCCTAGATCGCGCACGGTCCAATAACAATATGCATGTATGACAATAAGGAAAAGTGGTGCGGATCCGCCGATTTTTGCAATGTTCAAGACGGGTAGTTTGTTTTTTATATTTCTAGCTAGCTGGTCTATCGCACACGGTTTGTCCTAATTTCCATATAAACATACCCGCCTTTAGCTCGCACAGGTGCTTGTTTTACAGCGCACTTGCATCGCACACGGTTAAGCCAGTACCTCCACCCTTCGCTCGCGCTTGCACGACCGTGGTCATTTCAGCACACTTGCATCGCACACGGTTGAGCCAGTACCTCCACCTTAATTTGCTCGCGCTTGCGCGGTCGTGGTGATTTCAGCGCACTTGCATCACAGACGATTGAGCCAGTACCTCCAGCTTAATTTGCTCGCACTTGCGCAGGCGTGGTGATTCACATCGCACTTGTATCGCACACGGTTAAGATATTATACCCCGTGTCCGTTGAGCGTCATCAGAGTCTTTGCATCAAAAAATAATGTTAGAGAGGGTCAAAAGACAGCCACACCAGCATGTGGCCGAAATATATGAGTGAAAAGGGTGGTATGTGATGTACAAAATTCCAATGCACAACTTTGACCGCGCGGGCCCACGGTTGGGCACATCGTTGAAGATCGATGAGAGGGGCCAGAAGTCAAGAACCACCTGGAAGTGGCCAAATATATGTACGAATATTGGGGATGTTTAAAACTTTACATACACAACGCATAACTTTGGTGGCAGCTGCCTCGCAAACCCGAAAGCACCCTAACAACCACCTAGCTAGGATATATATAATGACATAATGTCGTACCTAGCTAGGATGCTTGGCCCACCTCCTCCCACTTCCTTTCAGCGGGGCGGATGCACGTAATGATCGATACTTTGGTCATACATGCATGTCGCCATGACCTACCATAAGACGGACCAATGAATCTATCGTTTGGTCAAATGACAGTTGTTGTTGTCGATAAACCGCTTGGGCCAATAGATTGAACCATCATAAAAATCGCATGAGAGGGACCACAAAACCAGCACCTCTTGCATGCGGCCCAAAATGATGTACGTTGGGAAGGGGTGATGTGTGTTTTCAATATAGAATAATGTACAATTTAGATGTGGTGCCTACCTCTCGATACAGACAACAACCATGAAGGCAAGGTAGTTAAGGACGAGATACGCATGGTTTGATGTAGGTCGAACCCAGCAATCTGAGCATGTGGGAGGAAATCCTGATAACGCATGAGCTCGAGCTTTGGTTGAGCAACATGTGACGGTGACCGGCTCTAACACGAACTAGAAGGAATCCATTCATGGCCAACACATAATACCCCTCATTATCGGTCAAAGGGATGATATATATACACTCGGGGAGCTCACAGATATGTGTGTCATCACAAAAAACCGCAGAAGGGAGACGTGGTCGATCAGAAGACCCCGTATACACTACATGCGGCCCAAAAAATATGTATGGGTACGGTGGTGTGTGATGTGTTTAAATCCCAAATGCACAACTTTGATGGGCCACCAACTACATTACAAACCTAACACCGTACCCGACTCGAAGCCTGGTTCAATACATATGATGTCAGTTTCCCAACTTCGAGGCGGTGGGGGGGGGGGTCGTCCCACGCATACGCTCAAACTTTATTTGGTCTAGCATGGGGCACATCTATATATATACACACACACCTATATAGTGTGTGAATAACTTTGAAATTTGGTCGTTGGATGGCACTACTGGCCATTGGATATCATCTACATTCCACCAGATTCAGCCACATGCATGTACAATCTAGAAGACTCCATGGTTGAACTTAAGCATAATGCACAAACCTCAAAACACAAGCACTTCTCCTTTATTCTCTATAATCTTCCATATCTTAATTGCCCAAACCTTTTTCTTTCTAAATGAATTGTCACTTTTTGTTTTTACCTTTAGAATGCACAATTCCATGAATCTTGAAATAGATTTTTTATAAAACTAATTGATTTTGGATGAGATGAACTATAAGAATTAAACGAACATCTACATCATGCATATATGACTCAAAGCTTACATGCTATAGTGTTGTATTTATTCATAATTTGGTTACCAAATCTGATGCATGCAATGCACGAGTACCTTACTACTAGCAATAGGAAACCATCATGGTCAAACCCTTCTCGTTGCTAGGTCAAAGGGATAGATTGTGTGGGGCTCCCTAATTTTCGGTAAAGGATAGTATATATACCTCGGCGAGCGCACAGATATGTGTCGCGTCTATAAGCCGCACAAGGGAGACATGCTCCAGAAGAACACCCTACCCCCTATACCCTGCATGCAACCTGAAAAAGGTTTATATAATCGCCATATAGGTCAAGTCAATCATTCTTTAATTTTTTAGAGGAAAAAATAACCCATAAAAACATAGTAGGTTTATATAATAGCGCGCGCACGACTATGTTTATACGATCCATGGGGTTGGGTTCTGGCCAATCAGAACGCATGACTCAGATCGTGCGCGCAGCAGGGGGGATATCATACGGAAACCAACATTCGATGGAAACCGGTGAAAACCACGAGAAAAAGATGTTTTGAAGTTTGATACGTCTCCAACGTATCTATAATTTATGAAGTATTCATGCTATTATATTATCAACCTTGGATGTTTTATATGCATTTATATGCTATTTTATATGATTTTTGGGACAAACCTATTAACCTAGTGCCCAGCGCTAGTTTCTGTTTTTTTCCTTGTTTTTGAGTTTTACATAAAAGGAATATCAAACGGAGTCCAATTGACGTGCCAATTTTTGAAGATTTTTTATGGACCAAAAGAAGACCCCGGAGTAAAAGAGTTGGGCCAGGAGAGTCCTGGGGCGTCCACGAGGGTGGGGGCGCGCCCACCCACCCCCCAACCCCAGGCGCGTGGGCCTGCCTCGTGGACGCCTCGGGCACCTCCTTGACATGAGACCGATGCCAAAAATTCCTATAAATACAGAAACCTCGGAAAATTAACCTAGATCGAAAGTTCCGCCACCGCAAGCCTCTATAGCCACGAGAAATCAATCTAGGCCCTCTCCGGCACCCTGCCGGAGAGGCCATCATCGCCATGCAGGCCAAGGACCAGAGGGAGAACCTTTCCCCATCCAGGGGGAGGCCATGGAGGAGGAAGCACAAGGAGGAGAACCTCTCCTCCTCTCTCTTGGTGGCACCGGAGTGCCGTCGAGAGGGGAATCATCGCCGCGGTGATCGTCTTCATCAACATCACCACCATCATCACCATCCTCATCTCTTTTATGCGGTACACTCTCCCGCACCCCGCTGTAATCCCTACTTGAACATGGTGCTTTATTGCACATATTATGATCCAATGATGTGTTGCCATCCTATGATGTTTTGAGTAGATATCTTTTGTCTTTGGGTTGATTGATGATCTAGATTGGTATTAGTTGAATGTTTTACTTTGATGCTATCCTATGGTGCCCTCCGTGTCACGCAAGCGTGAGGGGTTCCCGCTGTAGGGTGTTGCAATACGTTCATGATTCGCTTATAGTGGGTTGGTGAGTGACTGAAACACAAACCCGAGTAAGGGGGTTGTTGCGTATGGGAATAAAGAGGACTTGATGCTTTAATGCTATGATTGGGTTTTACCTTAATGATCTTTAGTAGTTGTGGATGCTTGCTAGAGTTCCAATCATAAGTGCATATGATCCAAGTAGAGAAAGTATGTTAGCTTATGCATCTCCCTCATATGAAACTGCAATAGCGATCACGGGTCTTGTCAACGGTTGCCTAGGACAATTCCGCACACCGATCCACCGATCCACCATTATTCCACACTCGCCATTTATAATATTTCGTAATATATTCTAACTTTATGATAACAGCACCTACTTTCATATTTTAGCTCTACAAAGTTATCCACTTCATACCCACAACATAGTTTTATTTCTCATTGCTAGTTGGAAGCAAACGTTGGGTGTACGTAGAGTCGTATCAGTGGCAGATAGGGCTTGAGAGAATATTGATCTTACCTGTAGCTCCTTGTGGGTTCGACACTCCATACTTATCATTTCCACCTTTGGAAATTGCTACGATGATTCCTTGCACTTGGGGATTATCAAAGTTTCAAAAAATTGAAAAAATGCGGGATGTTAATAGGATGATGTTTTATTGCCACACAAAATTTTAAGTTGAAACACATTACGAGATGTGAGCTATGAAAAAGACAAAATCAGTGTTGAATAGTGCCGAATAGTAATGTCACTATTCAGGGCTGAATTTGTCTTTTTCATAGCTCACATCTTGTAATGTTTTTCAACTTGAAATTTTGTGTCGCAATAAAACATCACCTTCTTAACATCCCACATTTTTTTCAGATTTTAATGAAACTTTAAAATATGGTTTCCACGAAGTTCTCATTGAATATCGGCTTTCGTGAGTGAACCCTGTGCTATTTGAAAACATTTTGTGAGAACAATCTCGATTTTTAAATCCCCGTAAATCCAAAACTAAGCCAAAAATCGTGAAACCTCTCATGGTGTCATGACATGGCACTTATATGTCGAGGAATTTTTTCATCCATTGTGGCGCAAGTTTATTACAAGCCTCTTACAAACTGGAGCTTCTCTCAAAGAAGCCTCGTGGTTCAGATAGGGAAACGTGTCCCCCTTGTGGGCGAAACGTCATCACTGCCTCTTTTCGCCTTGTATTTTCTTCTACGGGCAACTTGGAATGACAGGATATCCATGCTGAAATTTAAACTTATTCAAGGTTTGTTTGGCCTTTTTATGCACTAATTGAGTTTCCTAGGCATTTAATGTCCATAATTCAAATCTGAACTACAAATACATGTTCCAGTTCACCAAAATGGCTAGAAAAATTATACATGTGTCTTTGGGTGCATGTTTAGGTCCCATGCTAGGAATGGGACTGAATTAAAACCGTACCGGTGTCATGGCTCATCCTCAAACATTTTAATCTTGGTTTTTAAGTCCCCATAAATCCTAAACTCACAAGAAAGACATCAAAGGTGGCATGGTGTCACGTCATGGCACATATATGTCGTGGTAAAAGCATTGTCCAATTTGGGCCAAGCTTTATTACAAACCTCTTACAAAAACCGGAGCTTCTCTCAAAGAAGCCTCGTGGTTCCGATAGGGAAACGTGTTCCCCTTGTGGGCAAAACGTAATCACTGCCTCTTTTCGCCTTGTATTTTCTGCCACGGGCAACATGGAACGACATGATATCTGTGCTGAAATTTAAACTTATTCAGGGTTCGTTTGGCCTTTTTATACACTAATTGAGTTTCCTAGGCATTTAATGTCCATAATTCAAATATGAACTAAAAATACATGCTCCAGTTCACCAAAATGGCTAGAAAAATTATACATGTGTCCTTGGGTGCATGTTTAGGTCTCATGCCAGGAATGGGAACGAATTACAACCGTACCGGTGTCCTGGCTCGTCCTCAAACATTTCGAATCTCGGTTTTTAAGTCCCCATAAATCCTAAACTCATCAGAAAGTCATCAAAGGTGGCATGGTTTCACGTCATGGCACATATATGTCGTGGTAAAAACATTGCCAATTTGGGCCAAGCTTTATTACAAACCACTTACTAACCGGAGCCTGTCGCAAGAACCCTCGTGGTTTTGATAGGGAAACGTGTCCCCTTGTGGGCCAAACAATAATCACTCCCTCTTCTAGCCACGTATTTTCTTCTACACGCGACACGGAACAACTGGAGATTAGTGCTGAACTTTGAAATTAATCAGGGTTCGTTTGACCTTTTTTATTCACTAATTGAGTTTTCTAGGGATTTAATGTCCATAATTCAAATCCGAACTACAAATACATGCTCCAGTGCACCAAAATGGCTAGAAAAAATGTACATGTTTCCTTGGGCTGCATGTTTAGGTCCCATGGAACGAATGGGAACGAATTCAACCGTCTCGCCATCCTGGCTTGGCCACAAACATTGTGAATCTCGGTTTTTAAATCTCTGTAAATCCAAAACTCACCAGGAAATCATGAAACTTGGCATGGTGTCACTACATGGTACATATAATTGTCCAATTTGGGCGAAGCTATATTACAAGCCATTTACAAACCGGAGCATGTCGCAACCGTCATGGTTCCGGTAGGGAAACATGCCCCTCTTGTGGGTGAAACGATAATCGCTGCCTCTTCTTGCCTTGAACTTTGTTTTCTACAGGCAACATAGAATAACAGGAGCGTCGGGCTGAAATATGAAACTGTTCAGGGTTCGTTTGGCCATTGTATATATATTACTAATTACTAAGTTTTCTATGCATTTAATGTAGTCCATAATTCAAATTTGAACTACAACCACATGCTCCAGTGAAGCAAAATGGGTGGGAAATCATACATGTGTCATTGGGTGCATGTTTAGGTCTCATTTAAGGAATGGGCATGAATTACAAACTTGTCGTCGTCCTGAAACATTAAGAATCTCGGTTTTTAAATCCCAGTAAATCAAAAAGTCACCCAAAAAATATGAAACTTGGCATGGTTTCATGACATGGCACATATATGCCGTGGTAAAAACATCGTCCAGTTTGAGAAGAGGCGCACACATTATTAGCCAACGAAGTCCTTTTTGAAACAAAAGGCGGACATGTTAATATCGCAAACGGTTGTATTATATTAACCGTGTCAAAATTTAACCATACTCGGTGGCGTGCGTGAAGATGTTTGATTAGATGGGACGAGCGTGAGAAGTCCGCCGTGCAGGCTCGACGGGACGCGTGCGAGCAGTCCGCCGCGCAGGCTCGACGGGACGCGTGCATCCTGTCCACCTCGCAGGCTCGACGAGACACATGTGAGCAGCAAGGCCGCCCATGCTCACCGGGAAGCACTACAAAAAAAGACACATCCGTGACATTTTGGGCCGAACAATTTTTTTCTGTCATGCTTATGACACTTCTATGATGATAATTGTGACAAAACCCGGTATCATCATAGATGTGGTGGGCTCCTACTTCTATGACAAAAAATCATGACAGAAAATGGGCTTTTCGTCCTGGGCGGGCCGGAGACGTAGCTACATGACATTCTTTGGGCCGTCCATGACAGAGCAAACCATGGTAGAAGCGTGGGCGAGGAAAATATCGGGGGAGTTCCCAGTTACGGTGGGTGGTCGGGGGCCGAGCGATGCGCGTTTCTCTCGTACGTACGCACGTGTGTGCGAGACGTTGCGCTGTAACTGAACCCGAGCGAGGCGTTGGGCTCTAACTGAACCCAAGCGATTGCACTGCAGGCTACGTGTTACTGAACCCAAGCGATCGATCGACGGCTGTTAACTGAATCCAATCGAGCGATTCCTTCTCTACTGCTGCTAACTGAAGCCGATCGATGCTGCCTCTGGATGAACAGTGAGCGTAGTTGGTGGGTTTGGATGAATAGTTCCCGGTGGGGGTTGGATGAACAGGAACCCGTGGTAGTAGAGGCCATTGCCGCTCAATGAACAGTACCCCGATCAATCGAGCCGGTGGATGAACAGGACCCCGTGGACGGCTGGATGAACAGTACCAGTGGAGGGCTGGATGAATAGTACCCCGTGGAGGGGTGGTTGAACAGGACCACGTGGAGAGGGCTGGTTGAACAATAGTCGGTGGAGGAGCGGTGGAGGCTGGATGAGCAGGAGCCCGTGGATGAACAGTCGCAGGTGGAGGCTGGAGGAGGTCGACGGTGGATGAATAGTAGCCCGTGGAGGCTGGAGGAGGTGGAAGGTGGAGATGAACAGGATCCCGTGGAGTCCCGTTTTGCGGTACGCCACACCCCTCGTGATGAACAGGACCCCCGTTTCGACCGTAGTGCTCCAACACAAGTCCGTTTCCTCCGTTTTGTGGTACGCCACACCCCTCCCGATCAACAGGACCCCGTCTCCACCGTAGGAGGTCCAACAGAAGTCCGTTTCCTCCGTTTTGCGGTACGCCAGACCCCTCCCGATGAACAGGATCCCGTTTCCACCATGGCTGGTCGAACACAAGGCCGTTTCCTCCGTTCTGCGGTACGCCAGGCCTCGTTTCCATCGGCTGTTCCGTCCAAGTCGGTTGGCTCCCGATGAACAGCACGTGTTCCGTTGCCTCCCAATGAACATGACGCATTCCGTTGCCTCCCCATGAACACGACGACGACGCAGTTTGTCCGTTCCAACCCAGCCACAGCCATGTACACAAGCCCTGGCCGTACGTATGCGCGACTAGGCGTTCAAGACCCCGCCCGTATGTATGTACGTGGCCGTATTTACTTCTTGCACCCTGGCCGCTGTACGTACGTGTACATGCTACGTGCGCGCCTCTAATAACACACGTGCGAGCCTCTACTACCACACGTGCCCTTCCTTACACGGCCACGGTTCATCGCTGCAGCCTACAGACAGACCGATCGACTAGTATGTACGTACACGTTCGCGACCAGAATGACAACGCTACGTACGCTTCGACTGGGTGGGTCCCAACTGTCAGGCACTTCCTTGCGTGCGAAGATGTAGCTGGTGGGTCCCAGCAGTCAGGGCAGCGAATCAATTTTTTTTGCCCGTAATATGGACGCACTTCCTTGCGTGCGAAGATGAGCTGGTGGGTCCCAGCAGTCAGGGGGAAACGTTTTTTTGTGAAATACGGTGGCCCATCCAGTGGGTCCCTGCTGTCAGGTGGAGGAATCATTATTTTCCGCGTAATAAGGAGGCACTTCCTTGCTGCGGCCGTGGACCCAGCTGTCAGCCTCTCCACGTACAGTACTCTTTCAATGGAAGTCGTTCCTTGACCACGTTGACCACGCCGCGCCGAGAGCACCAGGGCGGTCGACGACGGCGAGGCCTTGGAAGGGGACGACGCGGAGCCGGGGAAGACGCGGCAGTAGATGCCCATGCGGAGAGGAGTACGACGGTTCACTGGTTCGGCTTTGGTGTGAGGCTGCCGTCGCCGCAGAATAACAGGGGGTGTGGGTGAGTGGAGGGATGGCCTGGCTAGCGGTGGGAGTAGTAGGGCGATCAGGCCTCCGCGGCAGCAGAGACGGCCACGGGAGGCAGGAGCAGGCGGCACGACCGGCGCTGCTTTGGGCAGCTGGAGCGACAAGACCAGAGGTTGAAGAAGCACTACGGCCGTTGGATGGACATTGTACGGTCACTGGAGCTAGAATCGTTCATATTCACTAAGTTGACAAAGCCCTCCGTCCCAGTCATCTTAGTAGGCCCACAAGTCAGCCTCCCACAATGGTGGGTCCCAGCTAGCAGGGGGAGTATTCATTTTTTTGTGCGTAATAAGGAGGCACTTCCTTGTGTGTGAAGATATAGCTGGTGGGTCCGAGCTGACAGCGGGGGGAACATTTCTTTTCAAGAAATACAGAGGCCCTTCCGGTGGGTCCCAGCTGTCAGGTGGAGGAATCATTATTTTGTACGTAATAAGGAGGCATTTCCTTGTGTGGACCCCTACTATCAGCCTCTTCCGATGGCTGTTGTTTGTTGACCATGTTGACCTCGCCGCGCCGAGAGCACAAACGCGATGGACGAGGGCGAGGCCCGGGAAGAGAACGACCCGGAGCCGGCGAAGACACCCCAGCGGATGCCCACGCTGAGGGGTGTACGAGCGCTGACTGGTCGGCTGCGGGGTGAGGCTGACGTCGCCGAAAAATCATAGGATGTGCGGGTGTGTAGAGGGATGGCCTGGCGACAGCACAGCCAGCCACGGGAGGAGGGAGCAGGCAGTCCCGCCGGCGCTGGTTTGGGCGTCTGGAGCAGGAAGATCAGAGATTGAAGAAGCACGGCGGCCGTTGGATGGACATCCAACAGCCACTGCTCTGTGTTGACTAAGTTGACAAAGCCTTGCGTACGCGTAAAAAAAAATTAGGACAGCGTCATCGTCAACCTAGTAGGCCCAAAAATTAGCCTGCAAATCTGTGGAAAACAACATACAGCCCATTAGCCATTATTTTCAATAATTTACAGCCCATTTGCTAATTCTTAAGGATGTTTGAAGCCCATATTCTTTTTATTAGCATTACAGACCATATATTCTGGGCACTGCTAACAAATTCAATGAAATTTTTCATATTTCGGTGGGGTCCGAACTCTTTTAATCACGAAATTTCAAGTCGCGTTAAAAATAATTTAAAAAATTATATCAGAATAAAATTCAAAAATCAATTCTTCGCAAAAAGATGAATGAAATTTAAAATCTTAACTAGCAAAATACCCGTGCGTTGCACGGAACATGAAGATGTATTTGTATGAGTAGCTTATCTTGTGGGAGAAAAGACGATCTTTTAATGTAATTCCTAGTTGGCTTTGGTTTTTATAAGAGTAGAGAAATCCAAAAAAAATGATATTTTAATGTAATTGCCGGTTGGCTTTGGTTTAAAATTTTACAAACCATTTCTTACAACTTATAGCCCATTTTCTGGGGAAGCCCAGTTCTTACTAGTTTACACCCCTCCCTCTCGTCTTGAAAGATTTGCTGCCCAGCAGGGCTGAGAAAAGCAAGTAGGCCTCGGTTTTGGTGTTCTCCAAAAAAAAGAACCGGGCTAGCCATTTTCAGAAAGAAAAAAGATATCAACTGGGCTCGTCATGTGCTTAAATAAAAGCGTAAGCGTGGACTAGACGGGCCACAGCCCCCCACAGCGCAGTTGAGCTCCGTCTCTGAAACTAAAAAAAACTTGGCGAGCTGCTGGGTCCCTGGTGTTATTCGCTCGTTGTGCAATTTTAACAAATCCGCCGCCGCGCCGGCCTATGCATCGCCGGTGTGAGATGAGACGTCGATGACTTGTCCTCGCGACATGCTGCCGTTGGTGGACTCCGCGTCCCCCTTGCTGAAGTCGACCGCATCCTTGTCCTCGTCCTCGTCCTCGTCGTCGGCGCCGCCCTCAAGGTTGTAGTACTATAGTAGTGGCTGCGCTAGAGCTCGCGTTGGTACTCCACCGCCGATTCCTCGATGGACAGACTCTTCTCTACCTCGACCTCGGCCACGCGCAACTCCTCCTCCCGGAGCTCCTCGATCTCCGCCGCCTCCTGCATCTCCAGCTCCCGCTCGGCGACCTCATGAGGAAGCAGGTGCTCCATGGCCACCGCCGCCTTTTCAGACGTGGGTTGCATTATGGAGTCTGAAGTGGCCTGGAATATCTTGGCGTGGATGGCCTCAACATGGGCCAGGGCGACATCGGCAGCACGGACTGCAGCTCGAGCGCTCTCGGTGTCTCCAGCCGCCGTCGCAGCAGTAGCTGCAGCCGTCTCGGCTGCCGCGGCTGCCCTGTCTGCTGCCGCAGATGCCTTCTCGGCGGAAGCGGCCGCGCTCAATGCGGATGCGGCGGCACTCTCGGCGTAGGCAGCCGCGCTCTCGGCGCAGGCGGCGGCGCTCGAGGGGGGGGCGCGGCCATTGTACGGGCGTTCACGAAGCGTTTCCACGGGGTCATCTTTGCAAGAAGGGGGTGCGGGAATGGGGATTGGGATTTGTAGATTCGTGGGTTGCCGGCACTAGAGCAGACGAGCCGGCAAAGCTTAAGGAGGGAGACTTAAATAGACCCAAATATTTTCATCGCAAACGGTTCCTAGAAAACAACTGTGTGTGATGTTGTACATATTTTTTATTAGCTGTGAAAGACGATTTTGGAGTAAAGTGGCAACGGATGGTGTTTTAAATGAACGAGAGATTTTGTAGTACTAATACAACGGTCATGTCAAATTTTGGAAAATTTCAGGGATCATTTGACCTTTTAAGACATTTAAGGGATTTTCTAGTTGTGAGGAATTAGGAGGAAGTATGTTTTTGGCTTGGAATAATGAGGCACCTGCTTGCGTAATGCAATGACCCTGGTGAGTCCCTACTGTCAGCCTCTCCACGTACAACCATCTCCTGATTCATCTTGGTTGTTGACCATGTTGACAATGCCAGACGGAGGCGGGCACAGCTAGCGAACCAAGGTGGAGAACGACGGCAAGGCCTCGGACGGGAAGGAACAGCAGCCGTGGAAGATGCGGCAGTGTAGTGGCAAGTGGAAGGGAGTACGAGGTTAACAACATGCAACTCAAGCTTACGAATGGTACAAAAGCCGAAGGATTAATTGTTCATCAAATTTTTAGACAAAACCCAGATTGAACATGGCAGTAACATCTAACCCAACCACTCTTTTTTGCAGTCACAAACAAATGGATCGGTCTGATCCATAAAATGAACATCCTATGCATTAAAATTTATTGCACGATGACTACAACTTGTTGTAAATAGAAGCCGAGCACGTTTAGAAGCCCATTTGTCCACCTGAAACTTATTTTTTTGCTCTTCAACGTGTCCGTCCATGAGAAATCTCTTGCGGTAAAACTTAAGCCTCAGGGACAATAGTAACCTCGCATTCAACAGGAAGAATGTGACAAAGCTTCTGTTTGCCTGGTTGGATGCATATCCTTCCATCGTTATTGTCCTCAAACGAATGTCATGAGAACTGAGAAAATCCTAGTGCTTATTACGCCACCGATTCGTTATACGTTTTTGTCCATGTGCTTGCAGTACCTAAATAGACATGAAGATTTGAAAATAGTTAAGGTCTGAAAAGGGTATGTCGAAAGAGCAACAGCTGAATGGTTAATTCTAGTACTATATATACAGTCTTTCAATGTGCATGAAATCATCACCTCCATATATAAATTGTCCAGAGACCGAAAGCATCGCAGCAAGCCAATAATTATGTTCAGATCATAACTATACATTCCGATATATAAGATCTTGACAGAATCCAGCAGCATTGATAGGCTATCCATGGACAAACTCATCATTGAGCATATAACATAATATTAGTACCCAAAGTGTACTCCAAGATGATATAAAACTTATGCGCACAAATGAAAAATGCAGCTTATGATTACAAATGTGTAGATGATAATATACGGTACCTGTAAAAGTGAGGAGCCAAACACCAACTTCTTGTGATCATTAAATGGATCACGAATTACACCCAAGGTCTCGAGTTTGGGCGCAGAGAAGACAGTTATTTGCGAAGGTTTATAACAATTATCAAGGAGCAACCTTTCAAGTGAAGGGGCATCTTCGATGATGAGCTTCTGTCCTTCAAAACAAATTCCAATGCTTTTAAGGTGAGGTGACTTTATTTGGAGACAACTGATAGGGATTTCTATTCCCAAAACAATTAGCAAGCGCTCCAGGGCAGGCAACTGGAGTGGATGATGCTGTGTAGTAAGGCCTCCGACAGATAAACCACCACAAGCGGAAGTCTTTTTAGTAGTGGGAGTCAAAGCATTTGTACCAGATCGTCCGGTAGATGGGACCGGGCGAAGGTGGCGGTGTGGAGAGAGGAGTGTACGATTGAAAGTATGTCTAGAGGGGGGTGATTAGACTACTTGACCAAATAAAAAACTAGCCTTTTCCCAATTTTAAGTCTTGGCAGATTTTAACAACTTAGCACAAGTCAAGTAATCAACCTACACATGCAATTCTAAGAGTATAGCAGCGGAATGTAAAACAATTGCATATGAAGGTAAAGGGAGGAGTTTAAGGAAGCAAATGCAATGTAGACACGAAGATTTTTGGCGTGGTTCTAATAAGTGGTGCTATCGTACATCCACGTTGATGGAGACTTCAACCCACGAAGGGTAACGGTTGCGTGAGTCCACGGAGGGCTCCACCCACGAAGGGTCCACGAAGAAGCAACCTTGTCTATCCCACCATGGCCATTGCCCACGAAGGACTTGCCTCACTAGGGTAGATCTTCACGAAGTAGGCGGTCTCCTTGCCCGTACAAACTCCTTGGACTTAATAAAACACACCCTTCCAAGTGCCAGATATAACCCGGTGATCGCTCTCTAACAGGGTGACGAGGAGGGGATCGCCGGGTAGGATTATGCTATGCGACGCTACTTGGAGGACTTCAATCTACTCTCTTCTACATGCTGCAAGATGGAGATGGCCAGAAGCGTAATCTTCGACAGGATTAGCTATCCCCCTCTTATTCTGGCATTCCGCAGTTCAGTCCTCTGATATGGCCCTTTACACATATACCCATGCATATGTAGTGTAGCTCCTTGCTTGCGAGTACTTTGGATGAGTACTCACGGTTGCTTCTCTCCCTCTTTCCCCCTTTCCTTCCTATCTGGTTGTCGCAACCAGATGTTGGAGTCCAGGAGCCAGACGCCACCGTCGACGACGACACCTACGACACTAGAGGTGCCTACTACTACGTGCAGCCCGCTGACGACGACCAGGAGTAGTTAGGAGGATCCCAGGCAGGAGGCCTACGCCTCGTTCGATCTGTATCCCAGTTTGTGCTAGCCTTCTTAAGGCAAACTTGTTTAACTTATGTCTGTACTCAGATATTGTTGCTTCCACTGACTCGTCTGTGATCGAGCACTTGTATTCGAGCCCTCGAGGCCCCTGGCTTGTATTATGATGCTTGTATGACTTATTTATGTTGTAGAGTTGTGTTGTGATATCTTCCCGTGAGTCCCTGACCTTGATCGTACACATTTGCGTGCATGATTAGTGTACGGTCAAATCGGGGGCGTCACAAGTTGGTATCAGAGCCGACTGCCTGTAGGAATCCCCCTTTCCACACTCCTTGGCCGAATTCGAGTCTAGACATTACAAAACTTTTACTAACATGGCTGTGTGTCTTACGGGCCCACGTCGCCATTGGGTGGTACTAGGATCTTTTACTCCTCGACCTTTACTCTGGGACTCTGAACTCTCTTCTACTCGGGTTAAACGAATTTACTAACTCTAACACTAGGATCCCGTGACCGCATTCACCCCAAAGTTGGATAAGCCATAGTTGTTTCTTAGAATAGTATTTTGAACAATTCACACACTGTCATTTGACTCCTTTGAAACGTCTTTGCTTTCAGATGGAACCCACGAGGCAGATCGTGCGCCACACGACGGCCATTGGTGCCTCGGGATCACCTGCTGTGCTAGCTGACATGATGACCTATCTGGGTTATCGCTGGCACCCTGAGTACACCGTCTACGAGGAGTACCAGGACTTTAACCAGGAGCAGTACCGTGCCATCGTCCACCTCTACTCTCGGGAGTATGACTCCACTACTGTGCTGCACACCGCACATGGTGTTGGTGTGACCATCGATATGGCTGTCCACGATGCTGCCTATGCTGCTCTGACACGTCTTCGTGGAGAGTATCGGGAGTTGGACACCTCCCCTTTCAGGCATATTGCTATCGCATCTGATATTGGTGCGGAGGGATACTATACTGCTGCCTACTCCACTGTCACCCGAGAGCCCTTCTACCATCAGAACCTGGTTCTGCATGCTGATGGGCTGGATCGAGCTAACCGAGCTCTTCGCCACGAGATGTACACCACCCGTCAGCACCTTTACCGTGCTCTGACGTTGCTGCACCCCTTTGTCCGATCTGGACAGCTACCGCGTACTGCGATCTACCCAGCCAGGACCGTGATGCCCCACGGTGTCGGTTGGCCAGAGGTGGGAGGCTACTCTCCCGCACTTGGTCCTCTTCTGCCACCTGAGCGTCGGGCTCTACACCTGAGTATCCGCGGCCCCCAGTTTGCTGACGTGGAGGGCTATCCGTTGCCTCACTACCAGCTGTCGGGCTACGATTACCTCCACAGTACCTCTTGGGACTGATGTAGTCTTGCTTAGTTAGTATTAGTTGCATTCGCCGCGAGCCTGTGTGCCGCCTATGATGTTTTAGTCTATGTACTGAACTCTGTGTACTGAACTCTATGCATGACCCGTTTTGTAAGTTATGCCGACTACTATGTAGTAGCTATCGTGCTCCTTTCATTATGCATGTTTCATCATGAATGATCCTTGTCTTTGCAAATTTCTCAATGATGAACCCCTGTTATATATTAGCAGGATGGTTAGACCAGGTGGTCGTGGTAGTGGTGGCAATGCCCCACCACCACCTGAGTACATGGCTGGTATGATCCAACAGTTTGAACTGAACCGCCAATTCATGGAAAATATGATGGCTCAGTTTCCTCGCCCCAATATGAACCAGCAGCCAGCCCAAGTGACTCTTCAAGATTTCATACGCCTCAACCCAACCATCTACCGCAGCTCAACTCAACCTCTGGATGCTGATGACTGGCTCCGTGACATCACCTATGAGATGGAGTCTGCTGATGTAGCCCCTGCCAGCTATGTCACCTTTGCTTCCTTCTTCTTGAAGGGACCCGCAGCTCAATGGTGGGACAGCCACAGGCGTACTCTGCCAGCTGGAACAATCATCACATGGCCAGACTTCCAAGCAGCTTTCCGTGCCCGCTTCATTCCTCAGGGAGTCATGGACCGGAAGAAGCGTGAGTTCCGCAACCTCACCCAAGGCAACAAAACTGTTGAAGCTTATCAACGGGAGTTTCTGGACTTGTCTCGCTATGCTGAGGAGGACATTGCAACTGATGCACGCAGACAGGAGAAGTTCCGTGATGGGCTCCAAGCTGACATCAAGCTCGCACTTCTAGTGCATGACTTTGCTGATTTCGCCACCTTGGTGAACAAGGCCATCAATGTCGAAACTGGTCTGCAGGAATACCAGAGCTCTCACAGGCGCAACCGTGACACGGGCTCATCTTCGGGCTTGCCCTCACAGAAGCGTAAGATATGGATCCCGAACAGCATGTACCGTCCAAATGCATCTGCCCCAAGGCAGACCTATGCTGCACCTCGTCTGCCTCCACCACCATCTAGGCAGTCAAGACTTCCAGCTCCACCATCCCAAGCTCCTGTTCCCACTCCCAATAATGGTCTGTGCTACAAGTGTGGACAACCAGGTCACCGTGCTAGGGACTGCAATCAGAATCAGAATCAACTTGCCCTTCCAGCAACGGGCCGTGGTAACAACCAGCCCCGCAACAACAATGCTAAGTCTTATGGTCGTGCTCATGCCAACCACGTTGATCTCAACGAAGCTCAACACCAGCCTGCTACTGTGATGGGTACACTCCTCGTAAATTCAGTACCAGCATCCGTTTTATTTGATACAGGTGCATCGCATTCATTCATGTCAGAAGATTTTGCATACAAGCACGACGTTAAATGTGAGGAGATGAACACCTCTGTATTGGTCAAAACCCCCGTGGGACAGTGTCAAACCTCCCTGGTTGGCATCGACGTCCCCGTGGAAATCGAAGGGCTGGAATTCTATGCCTCTCCCATTATCCTGAAGTCGTCTAACATCGACCTCATTTTGGGGATGGATTGGTTGAAAGCGCATACTGCTTCTATAGTTTGCGCCACTAAGACCGTCCATCTACTTCACCCTTCAGATGAAATAGTTGCTTACCAAGCTCATCTGGAGCAAAATGCCGAGGCAAGGCTCTATCCATTGAATGCATTGAACGCTGCACCACTCGAGGGCATTGAAAACATTCCTGTCGTGCGTGAATTCCTCGACGTCTTTCCTGAAGAACTTCCAGGGATTCCCCCTGCTAGAGCTGTCGAATTCATCATCGACTTGAAACCAGGCACCACTCCTATAGCCAAGCGACCCTACAAAATGCCGCCGCATGAACTCCTTGAGCTTAAGGAGGAAATCGACAAATCTCTTCGCAAAGGATTCATTCACCCAAGTTGTTCTCCTTGGGGAGCACCTTCTCTCTTTGTCAAGAAGAAGGATGGGACTAACCGATTGGTTCAAGACTACCGTCCTATAAACCAAGCTACCATTCAGAATAAATACCCTCTTCCTCGGATCAATGATCTGTATGATCAACTGGCGGGTTCGTCAGTGTTCTCTAAGCTCGACTTGAGGTTGGGTTACCACCAGATCCGTGTTCGCGAAGAGGATATCCCAAAGACCGCCTTCGTGACTCGATATGGTTCATACGAGTACACCGTCATGTCTTTCGGTTTAACCAATGCTCCAGCCACCTTCTCTCGTCTGATGAACTATATATTCATGGATTACCTCGACAAGTTCGTCGTGGTTTATCTGGATGATATCCTGGTATTTTCCAAGAACGAAGAAGAACATGCTGAACATCTTCGACTTGTGCTGGAAAAGCTACGAGAACATCAACTATATGCCAAGTTCTCCAAATGTGAATTCTGGCTACCGGAAGTAACCTATCTTGGGCATGTCATCTCTAAGGATGGTATTGCCGTCAACCCTGAACGAGTCCAGGCTATCCTTGATTGGACTCCTCCCAAGAACGTTAAGCAAGTCAGAAGTTTTCTCGTTCTCGCCAGCTATTGCCGTCGATTTGTCGAGAACTTCTCTAAGATCGCCAGGCCTCTGACTAACCTGTTGCATAAGGGCGTCAAGTTCCAATGGACAGACAAATGTCAGGAAAGTTTCCAGGCACTCAAAGACAAGTTGACTTCTGCCCCAGTTCTAGCTCCACCTGATACTAAGAAGGACTTCGTCATTTACTGCGACGCTTCCCGTCAAGGATTAGGCTGTGTCCTAATGCAAGACCGCAAAGTGATTGCTTATGCCTCTCGGCAATTGCGCCCTCACGAAGAGAACTACCCAGTTCACGACCTCGAACTTGCTGCTGTCATTCATGCGCTGAAGCAGTGGCGACATTACCTTCTCGGTAATCGTTGCGAGATCTTCACTGACCACCAAAGTCTGAAGTATCTGTTTACTCAGCCAGACCTGAACCTCCGTCAGCAGAGATGGATGGAGCTTGTTGCAGACTTTGACTTGGGTATTTCCTATACGCCAGGCAAGGCTAATGTAATGGCTGATGCCTTGAGCCGCAAGTCTTACTGCAACCACCTCCAGGTTCACAAAGTTCAGCCCTCGCTTGTTGAAGAATTCAGGAAGCTGAACCTCCATATTGTTCCTCCGGGTGCACTCGCTCCCCCTCCTAAGGAGTTTGGCAAGGTGAACCTCCACGTTGTTACCCAGGGTTCCCTCAATACCCTAGTTGCTAAACCAGATCTCGTGGATAGCATCAAAAGGCTACAGAAGTATGACTCTGAAGCCCACAAGATTAAGCGCTACCTCGCAGAAGGAAAGCCCTCATTCTTCACCATTGCTGAAGATGGCACCTTATACTTCAAGGGCCGCCTAGTGGTGCCATGTGCAGAGAAAAACCTGGATATGACACAGGAAGTTATGAAAGAAGCTCATGATACGCCTCTATGTATCCACCCTGGTAGTACAAAGATGTACCAAGACATCCGTCAGAGATTCTGGTGGTCTAATATGAAGCAAGACATTGCTCGTTATGTTGCTGAGTGTGACGTTTGCCGTCGTATCAAAGCAGAACATCAAAGGCCTGCTGGAACTCTGCAACCTATCTCTATTCCTGAATGGAAATGGGACCATGTTGAGATGGACTTCGTCACTGGATTTCCCAAATCACAGAAAGGTAATGATGCTATTCTTGTCGTCATTGACCGGCTTTCCAAAGTTGCACATTTCCTGGCGGTCAAAGAAACGATCACTGCTACCAGTTAGCAACGCTCTATATGTCCAGGATTGTTTCACTCCACGGTATTCCATTGGTTATCAGCTCAGACCGTGGTAGCTTATTCACTTCAAGATTCTGGGCAAGTTTCCAAGAAGCTATGGGAACTCATCTGTCATTCAGTACTGCATTTCATCCTCAGTCGCAGGGCCAAGTTGAACGCGTCAACCAAGTTCTCGAAGACATGCTTCGAGCTTGTGTTATTTCCTTCGGCAAGAAATGGGAGGAATCTCTCCCGTATGCTGAGTTCTCTTATAATAATAGCTATCAAGCTAGTCTGAAGATGGCCCCCTTCGAAGTGTTATATGGACGAAAGTGCCGAACCCCTCTGAACTGGTCAGAAACTGGGGAACGTCCACTCTTCGGTCCAGATATTATCCAAGATGCCGAAGAACAAGTCCGCATTATCCGTGAGAATCTCAAGACTGCTCAGTCACGTCAGAAGAGTCAGTATGACCGTCATCATAAAGACATGGTCTATCAACCTGGCGAAAAGGCTTATCTTCGAGTCACACCTATGAAGGGTGCTCACCGCTTCGGGATCAAGGGCAAGCTAGCTCCTTGATATATTGGCCCATTCACTCTTCTCGAAAGGGGTGGAAAAGTGGCATACCAACTGGAGCTACCACCGAACCTTTCTCAGGTTCACGATGTGTTCCATGTGTCACAGCTCCGCCGTTGCTTCAAGGACCCAATCCGAGCTGTGGATCATGAAGTGCTCGAATTGCAGCAAGACCTCTCCTATAAGGAGCATCCGGTCCGCATTCTCGACCAAGCTGAACGCTGCACACGTCAGAAGGCGATCAAGTTTCTCAAAGTCCAGTGGTCGCACCATTCTGAAGATGTGGCCACTTGGAAACGAGAGGATCGTCTGCGTGAAGAATACCCCGCACTGTTTCCTTCTACCTCCTAAATCTCGGGACGAGATTTCTTGTAGTGGAGGAGATTTGTAACGCCCGGATAATTAAGCTACAGTAATCCCACGCTAATGATGCCACATCACCACGGTTACTGTTGTTAACCTCGCGATGATTCGAAACCGTTTCAAAATTCAAATTTAAATTAATGCCGACAGAAAAAGTTTTTCAAAAATTGAAACAAAATGTTCGGTGGGTGCCAAATATTACAAGGGTAATTATACTAAAGAAAACATATTTTTATGAAATGCCTAAATGCTTTTAAATGAATTAAAACAGAAAAGAAAATAAATAAAAAGAAAAGAAAATGCAACAGAGAAAAAAAAGGAGGAACCCCCTCCCCCACTGGACCCTGGCCCAGCTGGGCCGACCCCCGGGCCCAGCCGGCCGGCCCACCCCCTCTCACCTTATCCACTCCTCCCCCCCCCTCTCCACCGACAGCCTCCACTCCCCCCCCCCGAAAAATCCCCCTCCTCTGCCTCCCCCGATCTGGATCGGGAGGAGACCCCCGCCGAACCCCGTCGCCGCCCGGAGCTCGCCCTCGCCGGAGCGCTGCCCCGCCGCCTGCACCCCGCCACCACGCCGCCGTCGTCCTCGTCTACCTCCCCGAGCCCCGCTGCCCTGGACCCTACCCCCGCGGTGAGGCCCGGCCTCCACCTCCCCTCTCTCCCGCGCCTCACGCCCGCTCCGGCCACCGCCTTGCCACGCCGCTCGTGCCGCCCCGCAGCCTTGCTCGCGTGCTGCCCCGCGCCCGCATGGCCACTCACCAGCCCGGCCGCGCCACCCCGTCACGCCCCTGCTGCCTGCACCCCCGCCACACCTCCCTGCTCCGCCGCTCGCCGCACTGGCTCCGCCACGCTACTGCTGCCCCGCCGTACGCGCGCGGACGACGCCGCCCCTGCCTACGGCTGCTACTTCCGTGGCCGCCGCTGCCCGTCCCCTGCCGCGGCTCTGCTCCGGCCAAGCCGCCGCACGCCGCCACTCGTCGCGCGCCCGCCGGCGCCCCACCGCCCCTGCACCGCCTCTGGCCTCGTCCGGCGAC
Organism: Triticum aestivum; assembly: GCF_018294505.1. NCBI lineage: Eukaryota > Viridiplantae > Streptophyta > Magnoliopsida > Poales > Poaceae > Triticum > Triticum aestivum. The sequence goes on along the minus strand of NC_057802.1, from coordinate 77,200,584 downwards.
CGCCCGCTTCGCTATGGCCTCGCCCCTCTGCACCACCTCCGGCGGCTGGCCCCGCACCCCCGCGGCCTCGCCCCGCTCCGGCCATGGCCGGCGCCGTGCCCCGCCGTGGCCGCCAGCGCCCACGCCCGCGTGCCCCTGGGCGTGCGCCCGAATGGGGCGCGCTCGTAACCCGCACCCGCATCGCCCCCTGGGCCACTGCCCGGTGGGCCTCGCCCCCCCTGAGCCACTGCCCCTGGGCCCGAACCCCGTGGGCCTATGACAAACGGGGCCCAGCCCCAGAACGAATAAAAGAAAAAGAAAAAAAATAAAATAATAATAATAATAAATAAAATGATAAAATAATTATAATTATAATTATAATAAATAAATAAAAATAAAATTAATACTAAAACAAATAATAAAAATAAATGTAATTAATTAATTAATTAAGTTAATTAATCCTGTTTAAATTAATATAATTAATTAGTTAATTTAATTAAACAGTAATTTTTAGCTAAACCCTAATTAACTAAACAGAGAATGACAGGTGGGTCCCACTGGACCCACATGTCAGTTTGACTTAGTCAACCCCAGTTGACTGCTGATGTCAGCATGACATCATGCTGATGTCATAAATCCATTTTCGAATTAATTTAAATAATTAATTAAATTCCAGAAATTAATAAAATCTTTACTAAATCGTATCTTTTAATCTGTAACTCGGATTAAAATATTTTCAACATGAAAGTTGCTCAGAACAACGAGACGAATCCGGATACGCAGTCCGTTCGTCCACCACCCCTCCCTAACCTATCGAACTCGCAACTTTCCCCCTCCGGTCCATCTGTCCAAAAACGCAAAACATCGGGAATACTTTCCCAGATGTTCCCCCCTTCGCCGGTACCACCTACTGTCGCGTTAGGACACACCTAGTACCGCTCGTTGCCATGTCACGCATCGTCATGCTTATGTTTGCATTGTATTTACTGTTTCTTCCCCCACTTCTCTCCGGTAGACTACGAGACCGACACTGCTGCTCCCCAGTTCGACTACGGAGTTGACGACCCCTCCTACTTGCCAGAGCAACCAGGCAAGCCCCCCCCCTTGATCACCAGATATCGCCTATTCTTCTCTATACTGCTTGCATTAGAGTAGTGTAGCATGTTACTGCTTTCCGATATCCTATCCTGATGCATAGCCTATCCTTGCTACTACTGTTGTTACCTTTACTTACAATCCTACATGCTTAGTATAGGATACTAGTTTTCCATCAGTGGCCCTACATTCTTGTCCGTCTGCTGTGCTATACTATCGGGTCGTGATCACCTGGGTGGTGATCACGGGTATATACTTATATACTATATACATGACACATGTGATGACTAAAGTCGGGTCGGCTCATAGGAGTACCCGCAAGTGGATCTTTGAGGCGGAGCGACAGGGCAGGTTGAGACCGCCTAGGTGAGAGGTGGGCCTGGCCCTGGTCGGCGTTCGCGGTTACTTAACACGCTTATCGAGATCTTGGTATTTGATCTGAGTCTGGCCATTTGGTCTATACGCACTAACCATCTACGTGGGAGTAGTTATGGGTATCCCGACGTCGTGGTATCAGCTGAAGCTCTTTTGACGTCAGCGACTGAGTGGCGCGTGCCGCATTGGACCGTAAGCTCGCGCTTGTATTAAGGGGGCTAGGTCTGCTTCCGGCCACGTACGCAACGTGCAGGTGTGCATAGGGCGATGGGCCCAGACCCCTGCGCGCATAGGTTTAGACCGGCGTGCTGACCTCTCTGTTGAGCCTAGGTGGGGCTGCGACGTGTTGATCTTACGAGGCCGGGCATGACCCAGAAAAGTGTGTCCGGCCAAATGGGATCGAGTGTGTTGGGTTATGTGGTGCACCCCTGCAGGGAAGTTTATCTATTCGAATAGCCGTGTCCCTCGATAAAAGGACGACCCGGAGTTGTACCTTGACCTTATGACAACTAGAACTGGATACTTAATAAAACACACCCTTCCAAGTGCCAGATATAACCCGGTGATCGCTCTCTAACAGGGTGACGAGGAGGGGATCGCCGGGTAGGATTATGCTATGCGACGCTACTTGGAGGACTTCAATCTACTCTCTTCTACATGCTGCAAGATGGAGATGGCCAGAAGCGTAATCTTCGACAGGATTAGCTATCCCCCTCTTATTCTGGCATTCTGCAGTTCAGTCCTCTGATATGGCCCTTTACACATATACCCATGCATATGTAGTGTAGCTCCTTGCTTGCGAGTACTTTGGATGAGTACTCACGGTTGCTTCTCTCCCTCTTTTCCCCCTTTCCTTTCTATCTGGTTGTCGCAACCAGATGTTGGAGTCTAGGAGCCAGACGCCACCGTCGACGACGACACCTACGACACTGGAGGTTCCTACTACTACGTGCAGCCCGCTGACGACGACCAGGAGTAGTTAGGAGGATCCCAGTCAGGAGGCCTGCGCCTCGTTCGATCTGTATCCCAGTTTGTGCTAGCCTTCTTAAGGAAAACTTGTTTAACTTATGTCTGTACTCAGATATTGTTGCTTCCGCTGACTCGTCTGTGATCGAGCACTTGTATTCGAGCCCTCGAGGCCCCTGGCTTGTATTATGATGCTTGTATGACTTATTTATGTTGTAGAGTTGTGTTGTGATATCTTCCCGTCAGTCCCTGATCTTGATCGTACACATTTGCGTGCATGATTAGTGTACGGTCAAATCGGGGGCGTCACAGTTCAACTCCACAATATTGACGGAGGCTCCCAAGTGACACCTAACCAATCTAGGAGACACCACTCTCCAAAAGGTAATAGACGGTGTGTTGATGATGAACTCCTTGCTCTTGTGCTTCAAATGATAGTCTCCCCAACACTCAACTCTCTCTCATAGGATTGGATTTGGTGGAAAGATGATTTGAGTGGAAAGAAACTTGGGAAGGCTAGAGATCAAGATTTATGTGGTTGGAATGGAATATCTTGACCTCAACACAAGTGTAGGTGGTTCTCTCTCAGAAAATGTATGTTGGAAGTGTAGGCATGTTCTGATGGCTCTCTCCACGAATGAAGAGTGGGTGGAGGGGTATATATAGCCTCCACACAAAATCTAACCATTACACACAATTTACCAAACTCGGTGGGACTGAATCAGAAAACACGGTCAGACCGATTTGTTCATAATGTGACTATTAGGCATTTTGGTGGGACCGACATGTCAACTCGGTGGGACCGATTTCATTAGGGTTAGGGCATAACATAATCTCGGTGAGACCGATTACACAAACTCGATGGGACCGATTTTGGTAATAAGCAAACAAAGAGTTTGTCAGGCAAACTCGGTGGGACCGATTCGCTCATTTCAGTTGGACCGAAACGTTACGAAGGGGAAACAGGGAGTTTGCATTGCGAAGTCGGTGGGACCGATCGCTCATCTCGGTTAGACCGAAACATTACGAAGGGAAATAGAGAGTTTGCAATCCCATCTCGGTGAGACCGAGATCCCTATCGGTGAGACCAAAGTGACTAGGGTTTGTGGCAATAGCTATGTCAACAGAACTCGGTGGCGCGGGATAGAAAGTTTCGGTAGGGCCGAGTTTGACTTTTGGTTTGGGACATATGTGGATATGAGAAAGTGGTTGAGGATTTTGGAGCATATCACTAAGCATTTTGAGCAAGAACCTCATTAAGCAACACCTCATCCCCTTTTAATAGTATTGGCTTTTCCTATGGACTCGATGTGATCTTGGATCACTAAAAGTAAAATGTAGAGTCTTGAGCTTGAGCCAACATGTGTCCTTAGCATTTTGAGGGGTCCACATTCCTAATCCCTACCATGCCAATCATTGAGCTTTCCTGAAATATTTATCTTGAGATAGCATTAGCTCAATGAGCTATATGTTGTTAGTAATTACCAAAACCACCCAGGGATAGTTGCACTTTCAATATCCCCCTTTTTGGTAATTGATGACAACATATAGATCAAAGCTTCGACAAACGATAATAAGATTGAAATACATCGTCGCTTTTAGAAGTATGTGATAAGCAAGAGCTCCCCCTAAATTTGTGCATTATTTAAAATTTGCTTTTGAATGCAAATGCACAATCGATTAGGATCATGGGTCACTCTTCCATGTCACATACATCTTGGTGGAGCGCTCGAAATGATAAACATTAAAAACATGCACTCATCACCAAATAAAGTGAATGATCATATAGAGATATAAAAGATAGTATCATCCAAGCAAGCATTAAAGTAGCATGTATGATCAATCACATGATCACGCAAGTATCTCACACAGGCACACAGTAAAAAGTTCAACCAAAATCAAAGAAGCAAAACACTCTCTCAAAGCCTATGATCTATACATATTTCTCCCACTTTGGCAACAAGTTAAAAAAAGTTCAAATATGCATAGTGCTATGCGTCTCTTAGGCTTGGTCTTCGGGAGGTGTTGTTGAGAGAACTCCAAGGATGAAGGCATCAGTTGATGTAGTTGGAGCTTGTGGAGTGGCTATTGGAGGAGGCACTGGAGATGTGGCTGCTGGTGCTGATGTTGTTGCTCTCGTATCTGGCACTGGCACTACAGCAGACCTCTGACCTCTAGGCACTCACTAAAATGCATCAGTAGTTGCCTTCCCTCTCTTCTCTTCTGCTTCTTCCTGAAGCTGCTCAACTGCTGTTTGAATCTCAGTTACCTTCAGATCAAGATCATAACATTCGGTTTCTATGATCCTCTCCAAGCTCTCCTGGTTTTGAGCCAGGGTGGCCAAGCCCTTCTCAATCCTCAGTGTAGACTGGATCAGATATGCAAGTTGATCTTGCTTGCTCTTCAGGAAAATGTGAGATGCCTCTTCAACACTTGGCATCTTGGCAGCTTTCTCAACCTTTGCTTTGGCTCTCTTCTCCTGTGCTTGAGCTGATGATGGTTCCTCCTCATTCATCACTATAGTGTTGTCTTCAAATCAGGATATAAGGGTAGATGCTCCTTATCCAACAGATATGTTCCTGTGCCCATCTTGGAGTTGATGAGCTCTTGAATGTGTGGAGCATAACCACAGCTTCTCTTCTGGTCAGCAGCAGTCCACTTGATTGTCTCTACAGTCAGACTCATGACCTTGAACTTCCGAGGGACATCAAAAAGCTGTGGCAGGTTGATAGAATGCCCTCTGATCATCTTGTGATCTCCTGACTTGGGTAGCAGAGTGTGCCTAAGGATTGTGTTGATGGTAGGCAGACTAGACAACAAGTAATGTACTGATCCAAGCTTGTGAGTCTCCAAAGCTTTATCTGGGATCTCCTTGTATATGTTTGCAATAGTGTTGTGGTCCTTCTTCTTCGTGGCATACACATCCAAGTCATCTTCATGTTCTTCTGGGGCATTTATCAGCTTGGCCCATTCTTCAACAGTGGACTGGTTGTCGGTGTCAAAACTAGCAGATCTCGGGTAGGGGGTCCCAAGCTATGTGTCATGGATCGATGGGTAACAGGAGACAGGGGACCCGATGTTTACCCAGGTTCGGGCCCTCTCTATCGAGGTAATACCCTACTTCCTGCTTGATTGATCTTGATGAATATAGGGTTACAAGAGTTGATCTACCTCGAGATCATATGTTGTGGTCTAAGACCTAAAGGTATGATGAGTAATGTCATAATAATCTATCGACTAGCCTGGCCTTGGCTTATATAATGCACCAGAGGCCTAGGATAAGAAGAGTCCTAGCCGAATACATTGGTGGAGACGAGTCCTTGTCTTGATCACCAAGTCTTGTGGAATACTCCTTGTATGCGGCATGGGCTGCCCGAAGTGGCCCATGAGCGAACCGCCATGGGGGTCCTCGGCCCGATCCACCTAGTCGGGAGACGATGTGGTGAGTACCCCCTAGTCCAGGACACCGTCAGTAGCCCCCTGAACCGGTCTTCAAGTTGGGGACACTCCTCGATCCTTCCGAACTGTTCTTCATCTTTGGTCGTCGGTCTTGAAAACTGGTTCAACAAATCTTCTCATCTTCTTGAGGATCACTGAAGTAAATCCAAATGGATTACACGTCGGGTATCCGAGGACCCCCTTTAAGTTATCGGCCTTTATCAATGCCTTGTTATTTTTATGCCACACCTCGGGTTTGAAGTTGTTCCCGGGCGGCAGTGTCCTCTTGCGTCCGGGCTCCAACGCCGGACTGTATTCGAGGTATGTTTTGCAGCCGAGCACCAACGCCGAACCGCTTCCGAGCTCCAACGCCGGAATGTATCCAAGCTCCAACGCCGGACTGTATCCGAAGAGTATTGTTACAGCCGATCTCCAACGCCGAACTGCATCCAAGCTCCAGTGCCGGACTGTATCCGAGCTCCAACGCCGGACTATATCCTAGGTGTCATAGATCACCTTTGTTCAAAAAAGTTGAAGGAGTTTAGCCGAGCTTAATGCCGGAAATGCCCTCTATGGAGACAGCCACAGGTGCCCGAGCTTTATGCCGGACTGCTTCCGAGGTGGTGCACCACCCCGACTGCGGGCCGATTTTTCGTTAATATTTTTTATTGGTGCAATTTATTCTCTGCTGAGATATATAGCCAGTAGCCCTCAAGGTGTGTATCAGTCAAAAACCCGAGATGCACCTGAAGCATGACATAAGACCGCTGATCCCAGTAGCCCTTGAGACTCAGGTTGATTCGCAAAATCGGCCTGAGGATCAACTCCTAGCTCTGCAGAATACTTCGGGACACAAAAAGCGGTGTGCAAAGTCCTCGAGACTCAGGTTGGGTGCGGCCGACCAACCTGAGGATCATAATCTCCTCGAAAACTATATTGCACTTAAATTTTCTACATTGGATTGCCAATGCAGTAGCCCCCAAGACACTGGTCGGGTGGCAACACCAGATCAGGGGATCGATGTGCCCCTTTAATATTTATAAATAATGAGCGTGAAGCCCAGTAGCCCCCCGAGCCTTAATGTGGGCACGGGTGGCCGAATTATGGATCGATATCCGCAGTAAAATCATAAATTATGTGTAATGATTCTATGTATCCAAGTACTTGACATCATTAGTGCTCAGATCCGCATTGTCCAAAACTTTGTTGACCGACCATCGGCTTCAACCTCCTCGGCCAACAGCCGAGGAGTGTTTGTCCTACTTTATAAAGCCTTTATGAGGGCAAAGATTTACGACAAACAAGGCAATCTGGCCATACAGTTTTATAAACAAATGTATGCGGAGAGAAATGTTATACGAAGAAATATCCTCCAAAGAAAATATTTCCGCTATCGGTTCCTTTCTTTGGGTTTTCATGCTGACCATGATCATGAAACCTCATCTCCGATCAATGTGGGAGGAAAATATTGAGGATTTAGTTCGGGGAAAGTTCCCGAACTCTATGGTATTAATAAACCAAAATTTTCACTTCCGTTGTTGCCGACCAATTATATGCTTTAAGATCGCTAGCTTTCGGCTTCACCCAGTCTGAGCTACTAACTCGGATGACCCGGTAGTAACAATCATAGAGGTGCTCCCTTTACCGCCTAGCCGAACAATCGGGAACGTAGGGGTAAGCACAGGAGCCAGGCAACCCAGCTTGGCCAAAATCTTAAGTCAAATTGATGCATATTTATGGCTTTATAACGATGATTGCGGAAGGAAGCCCTCATATATTAAATACAAACGCCGATGATATGTTTATTTTGACTCCGTTGCGACCGTTTATCAGTTGAAAGTGGCCCATCGTCGGCTTCCACCCCCTTGTAGATGCGACACAGGGTGTTTTCGCAATAACAAAACAACCCTTAGCCAACGTCTCGGTGCCCGAAGACGGTTGTGTTAGAGGAAACGTGGCAATCAGATATGCGGGCTTTATAACTTTCACTTAGTCATAGGAGCCTTAAACTGGGGAAGCTAGCTACGAGCCCCCGGTTAGTGTTCGACGATGGCCGAGGTCAGGCCGTAAACACTTCGGCCAATGATATGAACGGCACGTCATTTAACATAGTCATCGGATCGCTGACCAGTTTACGCTTATTGTGACAGTCAGTTTTCGGCTTTCTCCACTGAGGTGCTTAACCATGCGAGCTGGAAGCACAATTGCAGTGGTTCTCCCTTGCACACCTAGCCGAACAAACCGGAACATAGGAGGCAAGCACAGGAACCAGGCAACCCAATTATTGACTGAAGACAATTCGAAACCAATGCATATATAGCAATATCCGAAAATGTTTTTGCCGAATCTCTAGAGGTGTCCGGCGTTGCACTGCGAGACTTATGCTGGAAACACACAAATAGTTTAAAAGTGCCATAGGCTTGGAAAACCAAAAAACTTCAGTAAAAACTGGACGTCTGAACTAGATCAAGTGTTCGGTGCCAAATCAAAAATTGGTCTTAAAAAAAAGGTGCTTCTGTCGTGCTTTAACATCACACATCCTATCTCAAGACTTCAAGCGGGTCAGCCTACGGCTTCAACCTCCTATCACGAAGGTGGAGTATTTCTCGATAGGCCAGTTTAGCAAACTAAACTCTAGCGGTTTTGAGAAAGAAATTAGGCTCCTCGGCTATTGACCACACACTCGCGTCGAAAAAAGGAGTGATAAAAAAATACTTTGCAACGACTCAGAAGAAGAACACCTATTATAAACAGCTCAGACAAATTTAAGAGCCCCCTAGTGACTTGGGTAAAAGATTTTTATGTATAATGATTGTATGTACCGAAGTACTTATATCATATCTATGTTCACCCGAACTTTAAACGCGTCTTAACCGACCGTCGGCTTCTCCCTCTTCGGTCAAGGGCCGAAAAGTGTTATGTACTCCACCTGTCGAGAATATCGATGGTGTTTCCGATAACCAGGCAATCAGGCCATAAGGCTGTAACAGACAAAGCGCGCTCAGGTAACTTATGCTATATTGCCGACGAAGTGTAAGAAGCATCTTCGAAGAAAATAGTACCCCCACCGATACCTTTCTTCGGTTGCTCATTGTTACTATGAGACTTGTGCAATAGACTTTTTGTACTCATGAGTTCTGTTGTGTGCCGACCATGATTGAAAACAATAAGAGCACTAGCTTTCGGCTTCACCCAGTCTGAGGTCCGAGCTCGGATGACCCGATCGTGACAATCGCAGAGGTGCTCCCTTTACTCCCTAGCCGAACAATCGGGAACGTAGGGGTAAACACAGGAGCAAGCCAACCCAGCTTGCGGAACACTTAAGTCAATATGGTGCATTTTGTGGCGTAATACACGAACAAGGAACGAAGCCATACAAGTATAATCACATGCAAGAGGAAAGGCTTCATAAAGGAAGCCCCCAAGCAAACGGGGTATTTGAGTTTGTGTGTCACAAACAAGTTTTTGCCAAAAAGTATAATGCTTGGTCAAACCGAACAAAATTTAAAACTGAAAAAAAATTAGCATGAAAGCAACTTAGCTGGTTAATGTGCTCGATGTTGATGCATGGCCCGAGCTTGCGGCGGGACAATGTCCCAGCCCCCAAGCCGGTCTTGAGGTGGCGGAGCAAAGAGCTCGGCACTCCGAAGTGGCGACATAGCACGGCCAATGCAGGCCGACAGTGTGACGCCGAAGTCCCCGGCGTGGGTTAATGAAGTGATGAAGAAGCCCCCGGTCCAGCCGAGGTGACATGGTATGTCGGTACGCCGAGGTGACGGTGTTGCCCATCCCAGATCATTTACCTGTGCACAGAAAATAGTGCAACAATAGGAATAATAATAAAAAATTCTTATATAATTAAAAATTTATGCAAAGTGAGTAAAGAAATATGGCCAGTGTGCCGAACACTCGATGAGGTAGAGTTCTCTCAACGATGCCGAAGTCCCCGAGGCAACCGAACATGTCGGTATGGCAATTCAACCAACAAGGTGATCACGCGAGCCAATTTATGCCGATTGGGACGATGACGTCGGCTTGCGGAAGTGACCGCGTGATGCAGTCGAAGTCGATCACCTACACACATAAATAGTGCGGTCCAAAAAGAACAATATAAATATATATAAAATCCTTCCATAATTGCTTTTCGCAAAAATAATCTATTCAAAGAGATGTGGCCTGGCGCCGAAGTCAATGTCGATGCAGGGCGTCGGCGTGACGCGGTGAAGGCGTGGCAAAGCCTGAATTCACAAGCCGGTCTGAGTTCCGGATGCGGCGTTTGTCGAACGGTATACGGAAACAGACCAAACCACCACGCGACTGTTGTTACTGCGGACACCCATTGACAGACCTGTGTACAGATGATGGAACAAACGAGAGTAATAATTCCTCAAGAAAAATAAACCCAGGCAAGAAAATTACTAGGATTAATAGCACCTGGTTTATCTGTTGTAGCAATATGAAGAAAGGTTACTCCCAAAATTGGGACTTGACCCGCACACCCATTGCATGATGGGCGATGAAGCGACGGCATGGCGATGCTGACAAAGGTTGGCTCGCCGAGGCAAAGCCCCCGGTCCAGCTAACATGACGAAGCTGGTCGGCTGGTGACGCCGAAGTCTCCGGAGTAGGTTGATGAAGAGATGGCGAAGCCCCCGGTCTAGCCGAGATGACGGAGCGGGTCAGTAAGGAGACGTTGCAGCTGCCATGTCAGCCGAGGTGTTGAAGCAGTTCGGCGTGATGGACATCGGCTTGAAGAAGTAGCAGTGCGGCCATGTCGATGCTGGTCATAACTTGTGACGCGGTCAATGCCAGATTGATGAAGTGACCGAGCAGCGATGTCGGCGCGCCTGACCCGTGCAATCCGTGGGGCGATGGTGTTGGTGATGATTTAGCCTTCGCGATGCCAAACTCTTGTCTGGCTTGCCAAGCTGATGATTCGATAAGGTTAGGCTCGGCTTGATGAAGCGACGATCTGTCTAGTGCAGGTCGGCTGACGTGGAGCAATGTTACCGGACTGGTTTCACACCAGCGTGATGGTGAAGAGTACCTCCGAAAAGGAGCAAAATTTTTGAGCATGTGTTCGGAAACAAAACACAATACCCTACAAAGAGATTCTTCCAAAAGGTTGTCCAAGATGCCGTCCATGAAGAAAGATGAACTCAGGTTGGATTCGTATTCGCGCAGAAAACAGATCCGAAAAGTGATGCACTAATCGGAAGGTTCCCGGAGTTTGGACAGTCGGATCGAGCTAAAATTTGGAGGGGTGGTAGATATAGGAATTCCGCAACCAATCAATGGTTGGATCTTCCAAAGGACGCCCGAGCTAGATGCTGGACACCGCGCTCCAAAATCGTCCAGATTCCTGTCCAGATTTGACAGGGCTCCGGTATATTGTAGATTGCCGGAGATTCCTCCATCGGAACTCGACGAAATTTTACAGGGTTGTGATAGACTCAATTCCGCACAATTCCACCAAAGGAATCTTCATAGCGATGCTCGAGGAGGTGGTGGCAGCGGATACAAGTTCGCTGTCCGGAAAAATAGCACAGTCGCTCGAGGGCAATGTTGACGTTGAGTCCCCGAGCTCCAAGGGTGATTCCTCCATGATCATGATAAGAGATCAGAGTCGATGTTGATGAAGGCCCTCATCCGAACATGACGACCGGAGGCCGGACACAGTCCTCGGTCAAGCCAAGGTGACCAGTCTAACCGACGTCGCAGTTGATCTGCGGGCGAGCCATTGATCCTTTGCCGATCACACAGCGGAACTCTCAATGAAAGCACCATTGTCGGTGTCAAAACCAGCAGATCTCGGGTAGGGGGTCCCAAGCTATGTTTCATGGATCGATGGGTAACAGGAGACAGGGGACACGATGTTTACCCAGGTTCGGGCCCTCTCTATCGAGGTAATACCCTACTTCCTGCTTGATTGATCTTGATGAATATAGGGTTACAAGAGTTGATCTACCTCGAGATCATATGTTGTGGTCTAAGACCTAAAGGTATGATGAGTAATGTCATAATAATCTATCGACTAGCCTGGCCTTGGCTTATATAATGCACCAGAGGCCTAGGATAAGAAGAGTCCTAGCCGAATACGTTGGTGGAGAGGAGTCCTTGTCTTGATTACCAAGTCATGTGGAATACTCCTTGTATGCGGCATGGGCTGCCCGAAGTGGCCCATGAGCGAACCGCCATGGGGGTCCTCGGCCCGATCCACCTAGTCGGGAGACGATGTGGTGAGTACCCCCTAGTCCAGGACACCATCACTGGTACCTAGTACCTTCTGACATCCAAACTATCCTCCCATGTGGATAGAAGTGAGCAGTGGAGTAAAACTGCATAATCAGGTCATCATTCCATTTTGTGAGCTTCTTCCCAACAAATTTGTCAACTCCACATGCTTTGAAGCTATCATAAACTCCTAGAAAGTGATCTTCTTCCTCCTTGATGTATTCCCAATCAACCGATCTTATGTCACATACAATTGGCTTCTTGTCAAGCAAAATTGTTTCATAGAAGTCTTATTGTTCCTTTGTATGAAACCTGTAGTCAACTGCAGCTTTCCTCCTCACGGCATAAGGATCAGACTGTCTCCATAATCTCAGTCCAGCATCCTTTTTGATGTGCAGGTCCTCAGCCACTGGATGAGCATCATTGTGGTCTGGCATCTTGGGTTTCAATTTCCTCAAAACAAGAGAATCATCATCCTCTTCTTCAGCTTGCGGCACTGGGGCCTTATTCTTCTGTTCAGCAGGAATACTTCTGGTGTTCCTCTTGGGCTTAGGAGGTTTCTGAGCTTGAGCTTTGGGAGCAGACTTGGGCTTTGATGGAGCAGCCCCTGCCTTTATAGCATCTCCCATAAGCTTTTGAGCTTTGGGTGCTGGTGCAGCATCCTCTTCTTCTTCTTCATCTTCAGAGGGATCTCTCATCATAGAGGGCTTGCCAATGACTCTGGCAATGGTCTTCTTGACCCTCTGCTTCCTCTTCTTGCCTTCTCCACCTTCTTTGTGTTCAAGAGTGAACTCCAGTGTCTCTTGAGTGGAGGCTCTAGCCATAGACATAGGAATTCTCTTTGCTGGTGCCTTCTTATTCATCCCTGGCTTAACTGCAGCAGTTGTACCATACTTCTTTTTCAGCACCTTCTTCTTGGAGCTTACTTCCTCCTTAGTAGCCACATAGTCTTCATCCTCTGAATCTGAGGTTCTCTTCTTCCTGGATTTGGTGGCTGCCTTTGGCAAGTTACTTGGAGTGCTCCTGTTGCCATCATCAGAAGTGCTCGAGGGATCTGAACCCTCACTCAGCTGCACATGTTCCTCGGACTTGTTCTTACTGTCACTCTGATCAGACATCTTTGCAAACTTACTCACAGCAGACCCTGTGAATAGATGTAGATGAGGTAGAGTGGATGAGCATCACAAAGTGCAGAGATTTTGCAAAGTAGATGACTTAAAATTTAGTTTTAGTTCTCCACAAAAAGCCTTTCGGAGCTACTAATTTGTAAACTCGGTGATACCAAAGCAATTTTTGGAGCCTAAACATGTGAACTCGGTCAGACCGAGTCACAGTTTGGTGGCACCAAGACAGCTAGGGTTTCACAGAGAATCGAACTCGGTCACACCGATTTGCAGTTTTCGGTCAGACCAAAAATCGCAAGTGCTATGGCCTAAGCCAAATCGGTGAGACCGATTTCTACAACTCGGTCGGTCCGAGATGAGTTCGGCGGAGATCTAACCCTAAATTTTCAAATCAAATCTAACCTAAAGGATGTTTTCAGTGGATAGAGTGTCTGCATACGTGGTGAGGATCATGACAAAACAATGTGCTATGAATCAGAGGCAAAAGAATAGAACAAGAGGTCGAACCCATACCCTAGTTCGGCAGGAGTTTTCTACGGCGACAACGGCGGAGCAGATTTCCGCTGACGGCGATGGAAACCAGTGGCAGGAGGTCGCTGGCGGCGAGGAGACGATCCGGAGACCCGAGGAGGCAGAGCAGGACACACGCGCGGGCTGAGGAGTTTGAAGAAATTTCCAAAATCTCACCCGTGGGTATATATATCCCGACCCTGTCGGTGTGACCGAGTGGAACAACTCGGTGGCACCGAGATGCAGAATCGCAAGCGGTTACTGCAACTCGGTGTGACCGAAAAGTTCAAATCGGTTGCACCGAGATTGAAAACCTAAATCAACTTCGTGAACTCGGTGTGACCGAAGTGGATGGCTCGGTGATATCGAAATGCACAAAGAGGTTTTGGAAGTTTAAGTCTATGACGAATCGGGGACTCCGAGTGCTCCTCACACAAAGTGGTTCGAATCTGACTTGATCAAACTTTGTGATGTAGCATGAATAGAGTTTGAGACGAGAAAAGCATAGATAGCTAGAGGGGGTCCTTAGGCATTCTTGTCCATCCATTTGGCAAAAGAGAAAAAGCCAAACAATCAAAGCAACAAATGGATGTCCTTGAATGAGTAAAATATGCATCCAACATGCTCACACAATAAGATGACAAATGAAATATGTGACAAAGCATGCACAATCACTCTAGCATCTATCAAGCAATTTGGCGATGACTAGGTCCCCTATATATGAGTATATTGACTTAGGAGTGAAATGAGAACATTTGATCATAGGTCATACTCATCGTTTAGGCACAAGTGGGGTTACCACTTTTACATAAAGCATTGTTGTGTTCACATCGTTAGAGTTGCTTTAGCTCAATTGATTAGAGTAAAGCTCCCCCTAGATGTGATATCCCCCCTTAGAGGGATGAACTAACCTTGGGTTTTGTCGATGATGACTTCATGTAGGTGTTGAAGATGTAGATGCTCTATGTTGATGTAGATCATTCGGAGCAATCCATTGGAGTGAGTTGCACTTTCAATACCTACACGGGTTAGTCCCACAAGGAACAAACAAGGATATCCATAAACATAGAGTGATGTTCTCATAGGATGATGTCCATGAAAGCATTAGGTTACCTTGTCCCTTGTCTTACCAACAAGAGGGTTTGTGACTCCTTGAACTAGTGCAAGATATGGAAGTTGTTTGCACTTGTCCTCGTCAAAATCATATGAGTGAAGTATGTTGGCGGAGTCACCCTCAAGAACTCTCTAGTTCCTCTTCTTCGGGATCCACACCATCTTGATGGGAATCCTTGGAGTTGTAGTATTACTTGATGAAGTAGAACTTGATGTATTCTTGGGAACCCACTTGACCAATGCCCTTAGGGGCTTCTTCAAATGCATCAATCTCCTCTTGAAGCTTGTCCTTGCCCTTTTGCGTGTGGTCTAGTGGTGGAAGATCATCTTGAGCTTGCGTTCCTTGGAAAGAAGTAGGATCATACTTCTCTTGTGGAGGAACAAACTTCGTCTTGGGGCATTGATCTTCTTCCCATTCAACTCCATTGGCATTGAACTTTCGTTCAAAACCAACACCTTGATTCTTCCGGTGTCTTCCTTGCTTGCGTACAATCTCCTCAAATTGCTTACTTCTGGCAAGGCTCTTGTAAACACCTTTCTCTATAATTCCCTTCAATAAGCTATTTTCTTGCTCCAGTGTAACTTGGCTAAGAGAATCATTAGTGGAATCAAGAGAACTACTAGAAGCAACAACATTGGTTTTAGCATGATTATTGTTACTACTTGATGAAGAATCTTTCTTACTCTTGTTGCTAGATTTAACTTGTGGCATGTAAGTAGACAAGAGTAAATGCTTGGCAATGTAAGAAGAACTTTTCTTGCGAAGATCATCATTGATTCACTACAAAAAAATACACTTCCGTGACGATACGTGTTTGTCACAGTAGGTCGCGTTTTCTGTCATGCATGTACATCCATGACGATTTTATGATAGAATCAAGATAGTCATACATGTGCTGTTGTAGAAGTGTTCCATGACATTACCAAAATTATCATCACGGAAGTGTCCACTTCCATGATGATAAATCGCGCGTCACAGAAGTGCTTTCGTCAAGGGTGACCGACACGTGGCATCCACCGTAACGGAATGTCGTTAAGCTATCGGGTCGGGTTTTGGATCCGATAACCCGTTAACAGCCCCGACCAATGGGGATTTTCCATGTGTAAAATCATCATTGGCTGGAGGAAACACGTGTCGGCTCATCGCTGGGACAGATGTCATCCACTCATTGGACAGAAGGCGCCTATGATACGTCGACACGTGGCACGGCCCAACAGAGGCCCATTCCTGTGAAAAGGCCGGCCCGTTTGACTTGGTCAAAAGGTGGCGGGCCGGCCCATGGAAAGCCTGTTAACGGCCTGTTCGCATATAGCCCATTTACAGCCCGCTAACCCAAGGCCCGTTACGCCCTATTCGAATTAGGCCCAGTAGCGTCATCTGGGCCATCCAATATGATTCCAGCCCGTTTTCACTTCTGGCCCATGTATGGCCCATGACGTCTTTCGGCCCATATGAGGCCCTATGTAACTCTTGGCCTATTAACGGCCCGTGGTGAAACTGGCCCGTAATGAACAGTGTATCACTTTACACCCATTAACGGCCCGTGGTGAAACTGGCCCGTAATGAACAGTGTATCACTTTATACCCATTAACGGCCCGTTATTCCGTTGGGCCGTTTCCAGCCCATGTTATCTTTCGGCCTTCTCAGAGCCCATTTATTCTTGGGCTATTTTCCAGCATTCGTTTACTTACGGCCCGTTACTGTCATTTTCTGCTTGTGGGCCAAATTCAGCCCGTGGTTACAGTCGGCCCGTTTGTGGTCCGTTAATACGTTGGGCCGTTTTCATAGCGTCATCAAATACGGCCTATTAACGATGGCCCGTTATGGTCGGCCCATGAACGGACGATTCCAACTCTAGCCCGTTTACGGCCAGAATGCGGTCTGTTTGGCCCATGTTTGGCCAATCGATCATACGGCCCGTATAAGGCCCATTGATGATACGGCCCGTAGAAGGCCCATTGTTTCTACGGCCCGTAGAAGGCCCATTGTTTCTACGGCCCGTAGAAGGCCCACTGTTTCTACGGCCCGTAGAAGGCCCACTGTTTCTACGGCCCGTAGGAGGCCCAGTGTCACTACAGTAAATATTAGCCCATGGTTATTGTGGCCTAGTTTTAAAAAATAGGTTATTGCAGCCACTAGCAAACCGCAGAAAAAGAACTGCACTGACTACAAGCAAACAAATAAACAAGACAACAAGGAAATAAATAAGCAAGCAACTTACACTAGGCTATCACGGCTATTACACATATTACATCCACTGGGCATCAAAGTTCGCCACCAGTGCAAATATAGGGAACACAGCAGCATATAAACGCCGCAGCAAAACAAGTCCAGAACTGAAACCACTTCAGAAGAGCTCAAGAAACAATATCCTGGGTACCCATAATGCTGGCAAGATGCTTAGCAAGCTTATTAACTTTCTCTTGTTTGGCGCTTAAGTCCTCCAGCGCTTGCTGTTGCACCAGAAAGTATGCATCTGAATTCTGCAGGGACTTCCTCAGTCCTTCGGCTTCCTGTCGCATAACATCTGATCGATGTCTTTCAACTTGAAGTTGAGACTCAAGAAGCCGAACTGATTCAGGCAACGAGTTCGAAGAGCTGGTGCCAGCAGTGGTAGCCAGTAACTCGAACACTACATCAAGACAGGACTTTGGGGTTGTCTCAGTGTCTTCAATATAGTTTTTATCAGCTTTCTTGGAGACCAACAGGGATGTCTCACTATCTTGAACCTTATCTGCATTACTTCCTTTACCATTGCATAACAGGGTACTCTTCTCCAATATTTTATCCGCGTTCTAAAAGAGAAACAAACAAACACATCTCAGGTTTACAATGTAGTATATGAAACTCATTTTGGTAAACCAGTTCAGTAGTAAGGTGGACAGGATAACAGCATGAAACAAACATATATCTATGTAGTATGGTCACTGTATGGTCTATATCATTCTAGTTTATGTTGCCAAATCAAGATAGATACAGTTCGAATCATATCTATTTAAGACAAAGCAGCATAGACAGAATATAAGTGTGGGAAACTACACAGCAATAACAACACTTGTAATGTGCATGGCATGAGAACATAACTGTTTATTCAATTGAAACTGAAATCAACATAGAGCAAGTTACAACAGCAAACAGCCAAACACGTTGAAGAAACAGGTTTAAAACATACCTGTTGCGCCATTGGAGTTTCAATTGCATCCTTCAAATTTGAAATTAGTTGGTATCAGTAAATACAGTGATGCAAGAGCA
Source organism: Triticum aestivum (assembly GCF_018294505.1). Classification (NCBI taxonomy): domain Eukaryota; kingdom Viridiplantae; phylum Streptophyta; class Magnoliopsida; order Poales; family Poaceae; genus Triticum; species Triticum aestivum. The sequence continues at coordinate 77,182,496 of NC_057802.1, read as the reverse complement.
AAGTAGTATGAACCATAGCTACGGAACCTGACCTGAGAACAATTCTTCTTCTGCTTTAAGCGTTGACTTCGGGTTCGGAGTGGTGGTCCTCGTGATTTGGGCACTGCAGTTGCCTTACTAACTGCTCGTGTTTGGGTGCTCTGTGGTGGAGACGGTGCTGTGTCAACGGGAACTGGGTGTCTATCTGCTGGGGTTGGGGTTAGAAGGGGTGTAGCTGGTTCTCTGTCCAACTGGGTAGGGGTACAATCTGCATGAGTGTGGGTTATGTGTGGTGGGGCTGGTTCTTGGGCAAGTACAACCGTGGTTCTATCTGCATCGACAGGTAGCACGATCTTTTCTGAAGACCGTGTTTTTACTCCCACAGATACTGCCATCACTCCCTCCAATTGAAATGGCTGATAAACAAGAAAAGTAATTGAATGTACAGACATTGTAAGATAGACAGGTGCAATGGATAGTAGGGAAGAAAACAGGGCATGAAATAATTCACATTTATGTTGTCTAAGCAAACAGAATAGCAGGACATAATTTCACATATATGATGGCTAATTAAACAGGATAGCATGACACAATTTCACATGTATGATGGCTAACTAAACAGGATAGAATGACATACTTCAAAATATGATGACTATGTAAACAGGATGACATGATATAACTATACGATGTGTCTATTAAAGTGGTTGGCATGCCATAAATCACAAACATGCCGTCGATGGAAACATGATGGCATGATATAATTCACGGATAGAATGACATAATTTAAAATATGATGACTATGTAAACAGGATGAGATGATATAACTATATTATGTCTTTAGAAAATGGGTTGGCATGCCATAATTCAGATACATGCTGTCTATGTAAACATCATGGCATGACATAATTCAAATATATGATTTATATACTAAGGAAGTGAGCAGAGGGCAATCGCATATATGATGTGTCAACTAAGGAGATGGCATTCAATATTGTGTATATGATGTAAAAACTAAGCATTGCAATACAACATATGCATTATATGAGTAATATAACCCTGCCAAGTTTGAGCATACACCTCAGGGGGATAATAGGACTGGTCATCTGCCTCTGAATCCTCCTCTGAAGAGCTATCTGTAACCAGCAAGATATCTGCTTCAGCAGGTAGCATTGTCTGCTCTGAAGACCTTGTTTTCACTCCAGATTTCTCCATCACCAATTCAAATGGCTGATGCACAGGAAGAGCAGTTGAATATACAAACATTGTCGACAAAAGCAATGAGAAATACAAAAAAAGGACGGCATGATATAATTCACATATATGACGCTTGCCTAAACAGCATGGCATTGCATAATTCACATACATAATGCCTTGCAACAAGATAACATTGCATAATTCACATATATAATGTCTTGCAACAAGATGGCATTGCATAATTCACATATATGGTAATTAGACACTAAACAGGTGGCATTCACACAAAGCATGTCTAAACTAAGCAAATGACATAGCAATGCAAGATACCATACGCACGATATGAGCAACATAACCCTGCCAAGTTAGGGCATGCACCTCGGGGGGGGAATATGACTGGTCATCTGTCTCTGAATCCTCCTCTGAGGAGCTATCGGTAACCAGCAAGACATGCGCTTCGTCAGATAGCATTGTCTGCTCTGAAGACCTTGTTTCCACTCCAGATTTTTCCATGACCGTGCCAAATGGCTGATGCACAGGAAGAGTAATTGAATGTACTAAAATTGTTGACAAATTTAACACGTAATAAAAAAATGATGGCATGATATAATTCACATATAAGATGACTGGCTAACCAGGGTGGCATTGCAAAATTCACATATATGATGCCTGGCTAGACAAGATGGCATTGCATGATTCACATATACGATAAAGAAACTAAACAGATGGCATTGACACAAAGCATGTCTAAACTAAGCAGATGACATCTTTAATGTATACAGTAAGCAATGCAAGGCACCATATGCATGATATTACCAACATCAGCATGCCAAGTTAGAGCGAAGACCTCATGGGGTAAATAGGAGTGGTCTTCTCCTTCTGAATCCCCCTCATAACAGTTATCTTCCTCTTGATTACGATCCGAAATGGGTGGAGGGGGGCTGCCTTTGCGCCCACCATGGAACGACGTCTGCATGAAATTTTATTGCCACGCAAGGCTCGTCTCTTTTGCTCTACATGATCAGTTCCATTGTGTACAATAACTGGCATGCATAGGAATAAAACATAGTGAGATTATGTAAGGAGTGCATGCACAAATCCAGAGTGATGGTAGCAAACTGTGGATAGACCCAAAACCAATGATAGCAGGCAGATAATAGCTTTAGTTAAAAAATACAGATAATGGCTCCTTTAATGTTTGTTTGCACCCAACATGAAACTCATAGTAGACACCGGAGATTAACCAGATAGTAGACAGATAGTACTGATTGCTGCCCCAATATGTACCCCACAACCATTTAAAAACTCAAGTTTCAGCATTAGTTTGGACCTGACTCGGAGTCTAATAGGTGAACACGACGATAATGTAGCATGTCATCATATTAAGCGACGCATAACGTAAGCAGACACGGAAGAGTGCGACCTCTCTTGCGGACCCGTGTAGTCCTCAAGGTCATCTGCTCAGTTGATGATGGTAATGCAGTTGCCGTGGCTGCCGGCGGCGGGGAAGAAGATCTGAGGCGGCGAAAGACAGTCTGGAGAGCGGATCCCTGCTGTGGTGAACCCTTCCGTCGTTGGAGCAGCTGAGCTGGGGTGGAACACAGCGCCGCAGGAGCAGGACAAACCACACAAGGTTTTCTTTGACACATATCTGTAACAGAAGTAATTGAGTAAGGGCTTGTTTGAATTTGAGGATTCTAACAATGCAGGGATAGGAAATAGACAGGAATAGGATAGGAATGCACGTGCAAAACAGAGAATTTAAAAACACAGGATTTCTGCCAATCTGGGTGTTTGATTCACAACAATTGGAAGATCACAGGATGCAAAAAAGCATGGTGAGATTAAGTCAAACCACAAGAAAATGTACGGTTATAATGCTATTATGCTACTATCTCTTAGTCTTGTGCTTGATGAATAGGAATATGAAAAGGAGGAGAAGTGGAAATTAGAATTCCTACGGTTTTTCTTTCAAGGAGACACTAAAGGAACAAATCCTACAGTTTTCCTTTGCTCCATTCCTTTGCACCAAATTCATGAAAAGTAGTACCATAGGAAACTTTCCAATTCCGATGTTTTTCATTCACTTTTCCTTTCAAGCACTGGCGATTCTAGTAGGCAGGCTTGAGCAAGGAAAATCCTACACTAAAAAATGTTTTTGTGCTACTTCTATTACTTTGGACCCAGGCCACTGCCATACTAGCTCAACTCCCAGGCCCATCGACAAATGCACAGCTCAAACGCGCAGAGATAAATAATGATGGCGTTCAAGAGAGTCCATCACGGATAGCTAAGTTGCCTGGTACCTCACTGCTTGTCATATAGTAGGATAAAATAATCGTATTTCCCGTTACTACGAGTGCTCAGTGGACAATATATATAACATGTAGAGTAAAAAAGAGATGCAACAAGTGTACAACCTCTTTGGCGAAGCCATGTCGATCTCAGCGTGATTGGGTTGGCCGGTGAGGATGCTCCGGCTGACTTGGCTGTCGGAGGAGGGGAAGAAGATCTTAGGCGTCTGGAGATGGAGCCCGAGGTACTGCTCCACTGTGATGGAGGGTTTCATCGTTGGAGCAGCTCCGGTGAGTTGTACGACGCCGAGGCTGAAGCAGGACAAGAGAGACAACGAACAACGTTAACCTGAGTGGAATTCTAATAGCATCTCCAATACATGACGTAAAATACATAACCACAAAGTGCTAGATGTAAAATACATCAGCCGCTCATCTCTGAACTTAACTGTCGAAACTGAATTTAACTGTCGAAACTGAACTTAACTGTCGAAACTGAATTTACTGTCGAAACTGAATTTTGCTGTCGAAACTGAACGCACTAGCAAGGTGAGGCTACACGTCGGTCGACTGACTTTTTCATCTCTGGTCAGTCGATTTTGCAGCCGTTGGATACGAAATCAAGGGCCTGTGGTTCATCTTCAACCTCCACCCCCTGAGCCGGCCAAACAGCAGCCCCCGCCGCCCGCGGCCGGCGGTGCGCCGCCCCGCCCTGCCCCGAAAACACTCCCCACCGCCGGTCCGCCGCCGCCCCGGCCATCCCTCTAGGCCACCCCGTGCCGAGCTTTTTCTCCGACGATCCCCACTGCCACCGCCCCGCCAACGCCCCGCCACCGCCGGCGACCACCGCCCCCATCCTGAACCCTAAGATAGACAGTGCGGGTATCTCTCCGGCGAGCCCCCCTCCCGCTGCGGCTGGTTCTTCCTTCACCCCGGCGAGCCCCCCCCCCCCCCCACCACCTGAAAATCGACTGACCCAAAAGTCGATTCAGTTCAACTGAAGTGTAGCTAAATCGAAGCAGCATCGCAAGCAAGAGCAAGAGCGAGAGCAGCAGCGCGAGCAAGAGCAATAGCAAGAGCAGACCAGTAGGGGACCGAGAGCAAGAGCAGAGCAGCAGCGCGAGCGAGAGCTAAAGCAGCAGCAGGTCCTACTGATGTGGACGTCGCCGCCGAGGGAGCGACGCCGTGGAGGAAGTGGCCGGCGACGCCGTCGTGGATGGAGTCGCGCCGTGTCGCTCGGGACGAGCGCCGGCAGCACCGTGAGATTCGAATCAAGAAGAAAATGCGGCGATTAGTGTACAACCTCTTTGGTGGCGCCGATTAGGCCGCAGCTTCATCCGAGGAAACGGTGATGATGATGCTCTTCCGGTGGTGCAGGTGAAGACGGTGATGTGGGAATGGAGGTGGCGCGAAAGACGAGGGGAACGTCGGGGCAGCTCCTTGGAGGTGGAGGACGGGGTGGCTGAACCGGCAGGACGATGAGATCGACGAGATCCTCATCCGGTACGGTGGATGAGGGACGTCGAGGTGTTGCTGTGGACGACGTGTCGGGGAAGAGGCTCCGGCTGGGTGGCGGACGGAGCAGGGTGTGGGGTTTCATCACGGGTTTTCGCGGCCTCGGTGTACGAATGGGTGGGCGGATGGGATGGCAGTGGGGAACCATGGCTTAGAGACGCGCTTGTCCGAAATGTGGGGTAAGTTACGAAAGTACCCCCACCGATTTGAGGTGGTTCTTTCGGTTCAGGGGTACCACGGGCATTTCGCGTGTCTGGATTTCACAGGAGGTGGGAGTTTTCGCGCGCGTTGTAATTTCGGAATAGCAAGGCGCGGGTTGACATGGAGGGAGTTGTCGGAGCACAACGAGACAAAGATATATCTTAAATATTTCGGGCTAACAAGGCGCGGGTTGAAGAGGCGGGAGTTTCGCAGCACGATAGACAGAGACGCTAGCTTGAATTTTCGGCATAACAAGGCGCGGCTTGAAATTTCGGAAGAACAAGCTTAACGTGTACCCAAAAAAAGACAATTTGCACCTCAACACACACAACACCATTTAGACTAGAGTAAGGTACATGTGCATTGCACGCATGAGATTTGGCAACCAAATTATGAATAAATACCACATTATAGCATGCAAGCTTTGAGTCATATATGCATGATGTAGATGTTCGTTTAATTCTTATAGTTCATTTCATTCAAAATCATCTAGTTTTTATAAGAAAGCTAATCTATTTTAAGATTCATGGAATTGTGCGTCGTAAGACATAAAGTAAAAACAAATAATGGCAAATCATGTAGAAAAACATTTGGGCAATTCTGATACGGAAGATTCTAGAACAAATAAGAAGTGCTTGTGTTTTGATGTTTGTGCATTATGCTTAAGTTCAACCATGGAGTCTTCTAGATTATACATGTGGCGAAATCTGGTGGAATCTAGATGATATCCAACGGCCAGTAGTGCTCAAATTTGCCATCTTTGGACCATCGGATTCGCCTCATCCAACGACCATCTTTCAAAGTTAAAGTTACCCGCACACAATATAAAAAATATATAATATATATAGGGGTATAGATATAGATATGTGATGCAAAAGCCGCCCATCATCTCCAATTAGAATAGTGTGTCCATGCACGGATGCGACGTGGCCAAATGATGTGTGCCATCGGTATCTCAAATTCAAATCAGTCTGACCTTGTTCAATGTGTATACATTACAACATGCTCGTTTCCAAACCACACCGCGCAGATCTCCGTTATATTCATGCATGCATGGGTTTCAAACATCAGGATCTCTTATTCAAATATTTGAATTCAACTTTACATTGATTGTGACCTCACCTATTCAGCTATTCTTTTACACCCACACAGTAGTCTTCTCTTTATAATTGTACCACTAACTTTCTCTCGTGCATGCATGCACACACACACTACCAGTCGGCATTATCCATCGCACGCATGCAATCTTTTTCTTCAGGTCGGTCTCCCATGAAGGCACACACCAACACACATCCCCCTCTCCATCATATCGGGCATTCTTTATCTCTCACGCATGCATGCGCAACGATCGATGTTCCTCTATGTATGTGTGTATATAGCTAGGTCTTTCATAGTTTTCCACACAAATCGATCAATCGATATATCCAGTGAGGTCTCACCCTCTTTCCCACGTCCACATCGATCAATCTATATCTCTCTATATAGGATTAACATATATAGCTAATACACCCACATTAATTATGTATCCAACATCCCCCTCTCATCATCCATGCCTTCCTCTTCATCTCTCAGACGCGTGCACAATGGCGAAGACAGGGGGCAGTAAGGGCCCTGTCCCCTCCCCCCAAACATCACTATATATCAAGGCTAATATGAATGTGATCATTAGACAATTGCTGCTAAAAATGGTTTAAGTTCATGAATTGACCCTCCTCGTAAAGGATTAGCAATGCTTGGCCCCCTAGCTCATTTATTTTTCATGGCTCCGCCACTGCGTGCATCAGCGCACGTGTTCGCCCCCTCTCTCTAAATATCGATCTCCACTTGTGCATTCCTTCATAGTCTCCCTCCACTCGGCCCCTCGCACCATCTTCTAGCCCACCCACCAGATTTTGCCACATGTACAATCTAGCAGACTCCATGGTTGAACTTAAGCATAATGCACAAACCTCAAAACAACAGTGGTTCTCTTTTGTTCTAGATTCTTCCGTATCATAACTGCCCAAACTTTTTTTAGTTGAATTGCCATTATTTGTTTTTACTTTATGCTTTACAACGCACAATTCCATGAATCATAAAATATATTAAGGGCTTCTTTGATTCAAAGGATTCTCAAAGGAATTTTGGAGGATTCTAATCATTAGGAATTTTTCCTATCTTGGTTGTTTGATTCGTAGGATTGTAAACCATAGGAATTTTTCCATATGATTCATTTGCACTAGATTTCATAGGAAACATCCCATCCACTCAAACCTCTTTGAAAGAATTCTGCGTTTTTTCTATGCACAATCAAACACTCGTACAATCCTGTAGGATTCAAGACGACATTCCACTATAATCCCATGCTTTTCCTATTCCCGCGTTCTTAGCTTTTTTATAAAAACTAATTGATTTTGAATGAGATGAACTATAAGAATTAAACGAAGGGCTACATCAGGCATATGACTCAGAGCTTACATGCTATAGTGTGGTATTTATTCATAATTTGGTTGCAAAATCTGATGCGTGCAATGCACGTGTACCTTACTAGTATTTCGAGTTTGTGCAAAACACGTAAATTAGAATACCAATGGCACGCTACACAGTGTCTCTCTTACAGTTCATGAAGCCACGTGGCACATGTGTAGGCGTTGTCGCGACCTCCTTGCGTGGATTGATCACAGTGACGTGCTGCTGGTTCCAGAAGAATGTATTCGTCCTCCCTGAGCCATACTGGCGGTACATGCACGAAGCGAAGATGTGCACGCACGCCATGCACGCACTCATTCCTCGCACGCACACGCGGGTACATGGGCGGACGCAATTTTGTACCAAGATCCACCCCATGTGATAATTTGACGCGTGTAAAGTCGTTCACTTCATTGATGGTCGATTAATACAGCGCATGCAAATTGAGTGGACGTGAGGGCGGAAGAAAGACATTATTACTCCACTGCGCGCATGCGAGTAGTTAAATCATGGGTTGCTAGTAGTACTTCCATTGGTCTCCTTCGTATTTTGTGCCAATTTTTGACAGTAACATACTACTCAATATTTACGCATTTGAGAAGTGTAGTACTTGAAATTTATGTTCCGCTAAACTCATCGGGAGCCGTTTTGGGCCTCGAAACCAAAACCATCAATTAATCTTTACCTTGTTCCCATCACATTGGAAAGCCTCCTCACACCTACTAGTAGTACGTACCAAACCTGAACGTGTTCCCACTATGCAGGTATTAGTACTAGTGCTAGTACTTAGGTTATAAAAAGGGGAACTACCTAACCGAAAATCACTCTACCTTTCCTCCTCATAAGTGCTTCTTCTTCGTCCGTCGTTGCCATGGCCGGTGAGCGGAGCTCTAGGTCGAGAACTACTCGTAACAATGGAGCGGCAACCAAGGCTACGAAAAAAAAGAGGGCTCGCCGCCACACAGAGACCTCGAAAGATCTCTCATGAGCAGGCGATGGCTCCCAGGAGCGCCCTAGCCGCGGAAGCGAACATGCCGAGCCGGTGGAGCTGGAGTTGTTATCCCTCGACGGCATGCCCGATCAGCTCAATAAGCAGAAGGAGTTCATCCAAGGCTTGATGGAGTTGCTGAAGGAGAGCCTCGACGACATGCCCGCTGACTTGGAGTCGTTATCCCTCGACGACATGCCCGATCAGCTCAATCAGCAGGGGGAGTTGACCGCCGGCTTGGTGATGCTGCTGAAGAAGAGCATTGCCTCGGAGAAGAAGGCGACCGGCGAAATCCTGCGACTTCGGGAGGACAATGCGAAGCTCTGCCATGAGATCGACCTATTGAAGGAGAAGAACGTCGGCTGGAAGAAGCTGCATGAGAATAGTTGTTCCTCGATGAAGATGCCGTAGGCCCTCGCCATGGAACAGAAGGAAGAGTTGGCGAAGCTCCGCATCGAGCACCCGGCTGCTATCAAGGTACGTAATATGGCCGTGGAAAAGATGATGAAGGCTCGCGTCAAGAAATGCCGCGTCATGGGACACAATGATGAAGATGGCGGAGGAGATACGCAAGGAGATGGAGGTCGTTGAGGCGATGAAGAAGCAGTTACGACTCCGCGGTGAATTAGATCATTTGGGGTGATAATCTTCCTTCTTCTTTTGCTCCTGTGTTTCATCTTTTGCTTCGGGTGTTTCGACGCACGTGTCACGTTCTCTGCGAGGCATGAATAGAACAATGTTTTTTAGGGAATGAATAGAACAATGCTAACAATGAGATGACTAGCAAATTAGATCATTTTTTATCGCAATATGGCACTGGGCTGCCGTGTTTCGTGCTCCTCCATCGCAGTACTACTCCAGTGGAAAACTTGAGTATACCGCACGGTTCTTTGCTCCTCCTCGATCAGGTCGTCGGCACATTTATACGAGCAGTCAAATCACAAGGCCCCGCCTTCCAGCAGTAATGAGCCGTCAAATCACAAAGGCCCTCGCCTCTCGTGAAACCGACCAAGCTAGACTGCCCCGCCCTCTAGCCTTTTAAAATTGTATACTTTTGTATAGCAGTATTATCGATGGATTGCGCCATGGAGCAAAACTTGAAATTAAAAAAAAGGTGGTACATATAGAGAGCTCCCGTCGCCAAATTATGCATATAGTACTATTAAAAAGGCTAGTCACAATAATGGTGTCCAGCACAACCCACCCCTCAAATAAAACTAAAAGGGTGCTTGGATACATTTTAGTCCCATGACTAAAAGTAGTGGGACTAAAACATGCTAGCCTCACCCATGCTTGGATCCAAATACTAAAAAGGCTAAAATCAAGTTAATGAGCATTTATTATCCTCCAAACCCTCCAATCCAGAACTCGCTTGTGTTAAAGGAGAGGAGTTAAATGAGTAGAGAGAGGACTAATCCACATTTTAGTAGGGGTACCCCTGACTAAAAAAATTTAGTCTCAAGACTAGTTTTAGCCCCTCTTTAGTCAGGGGTTCTTGGAACTTTAGCCTCTTAAAGAGACTATTTTTAGTCAGACTAAAATAAGTCCCTTGGATCCAAGCACCCTCTAAGCATCCTGGAATTCTTTGACAAAACTAAGCACCCTGAAATTCTTTGACAACTAAACTGCTGGCTATATGATGTTGGCCATATATATTGTACGTATATAATGTGAAGAAACGAGTGGTAGTACTATACCAACTAAAAGATGAAACGTAAGAAATACTAGTATGTACGTACTGAAGAGTTAAAGTAACGAGAAGAAACATAACATAGTTTTGCAGGGGGCTCAGCACAACACACCCCTCAAATTGAATTAAGCACACCTGAAATTAAACTTTGCAACTGTTCCGGTAGACACTTCATTAGAACCACCATGAGCAACGACACTGCCACCTTACTCGGAGTCCTCGTCCATGTCCTCGACTTCGTCCTTGTCCCTCTTCCTCTTGGCCAATACTTCTTTGCTTGAACCGCACACTTGGCTGTTGCTCTTCATCCAACCCTTGTAGATATTGAAGCAAAGGTAGCCATCCATTGCAGCATAGTGGATGTGGTCTATATCTAGTACATTCCGCTACCATGCATGACGATGAAACGTGTATGGAGGTTTCACCAGTTTACCGTACGAAGGATGAACCATGGCTCCTGCCAGGGTCAGCATTGAAGGATAGCGAGAGGGCACCAGCCGATTCTTTTGGAGGTCGAAGGGGTTGCCTACAACGAGGCCTATCCGACCTAGGATTTCTTTATCGTTACCAAAGTCAACAGTAACGAATTTGACTAGGTTGCTCCCAAGGAAGTCCTTAAAATCCTGGCACTCAACGTCGGCATGGCATATGTGGTAGACCAAGCATAAGTCATGCACACAAACCTGGATCACGGCGGGATTCTTCCTCTCTTCGTCCTTTAGATCCTTATCTCATCCCAGGACTGTGGTGTACTCAACATCTAGCCCAGTGACGCACTCATCATTTGAGTTTTTGAACATGTGTCATAAGCGAGAAAGGCATCCTTTCACCGTCACGGAAGAACGGGTGTAGATGACGTCGAACTCATCGCCGGTGATGGTTCTAACCTTGTACTCACCGCCGATCATGGAGATTTGGGACGCCATGGATTTGGGAGGAGGGTTAGGATTAGTGGAACTGCCATAATGTGAATGGATGGGACGACTAGGAGCGAACCGTCGTAGTATTGAAGGACGTGTGGGGACGAGTAGGAGCGAACTGCCAGCGTGCGAATGGCAGGGTACTGGCTTTCCATTCTCCCATGATACGGGCTTCCGAGAGCCCTTGGATCTGAGATCGAACGGTTGCATGGCATGATTCTAGACCGATGGGTGAATATCCTATCCTGGAGGGTTATTCTGCAAATTTTCAGCAACTTAGCATGCGACCGTTTGATCTCAGATCCAAGGGCTGCCAGCAGCCCGTATCATGGTCGCGCCTACCACGACCATCGCGTCGCTCGCGTGGTCGCGCCCTTGGAGATTTAACACGGTGTGTTAGGCTATCTGATGTTGGCATGTCATACATAGTCATCACTTAGTCACTCATACTACAACAAGGTTGGCTATAAGTGTAGTTTTTGTTACTCTTCTCTATCTCTTTCTTCGTACTCAAGGAAGAAACGGTGCTAGTAAGCGCGTGTATTTATTGCATTTTCCAAGGAGTGACCTCTTCCAATGAAATGGTGTTGCTAAGTTTGCTTCATTTAATTAGCTATAGACTCAAAATTGTCTTTTCACCTAGGTACACGCGCTTAGCACCGTTTCTTCCTTCGGTCACCAAACTAGTCTCTCTCTTCTTGATTAACTTGCCACATCAGACTTTATGCCTATGTGGCAAGCTTAAGCACCTGTAGGAGCAAGTAAAAGTAAGTACAATAGTGCGCTTTACATGGCATTTTTGCATATGTGGAGGAAAGAGACGCAAGGAAAAAGTGGAGAAGTGGGCTCTCATGCAAGAGCCAGCCTCTACTACATGGTGGAGCATTGGGAGAGGCACCTGTATGGAGGTGGTCAGGAATCGGGAGACTCACGCCGGTCGTAGCGCCGCAGTTAAAATGATAATGGAAAGTCAAATCACGGGGCCCCACCTGTCCAGCAGTAACTCGCTGTCAAATCACACAGCCCTACGTTTGCAGCAGCCTACTCCCTCGTCTTCTCGCGTCTCTGTCAAACCGACTAGGCGGAACTACCCCGCCGCCTACCGCGCAGGAAAAGCCCCGCCCTCGACTTTTAAATAGTATATAGTATACTAATTTTGTATCCATGGATTGCGCCCGCGCCATGGAGCAAAGCGTCTAGAAAATGGCGGTACACATGTACGGAGTATACAGCACGCCCGTCGCATTCGCGTCGCACCCCAGACGGTCGGTCGGTCTGGCACGCTGCTCTCCGAATGGAATGCGTGTCATATTGCGTTTGCACACACATGTGGGACGGCAATTGAGAACCGTCCATAGGCACACTCCCCGGCCCCGCAAGTCGGGTGACTTAATAGAAGAGGGAGACGAGCGATAGTACTAGAGAAGTGTTGTACTACGTTGGTGCCTGGACGATCCCTGCAAGACACGGAAGATCAGTTCGTCCATGCATGTGAGCAAACTCCAGCAGACACACCTGGATTGGCTATCGTGTACATATCGTGCAGGCTGTGTTGTACATGGCTGTAGTTGTGGTGAGAAATCTAAAGAAAATGTTTCTTGTCATCTCGCAAAATTAGGTGTCATGTGCTTCGGATCACTGCGAGGGTTAAACAGGGACAACTGAGTTGGGCTAGTCATTGGGGGCACATGCATGAACAGTGACTACTCGGCTGCCATCTAGGTCAAGCCGGCTATGTTAATTAGGACATCTATCGACGGACCCCTTTTCTACGAGTTTATCTTTAATTTGAGCTTTGTTCCTCGTCTAGTTTGTCCGTCCGGATTCATGTTGTCTCCTTTGGGCAGTGAGGTTATGATTTCTTGTCATGTGGCATTTTTCGTGTTATAAGTTATAATCCGGCGCTTCAGATCAAAATGACGACAACTGCGCCACCGGGCCACGTGCATGAAGACTTCCCGACAGTCATTGACGAGGTCAAGCCGGCTCCGGTAGACAAAAGAAAACTAGTACTACTCCACTATATAGGCAGGAGCCTCCGCGCTTGCTTGCTAGTGTTGCTCCCTTCACACTGTCTCGGCCTCTCCAGATCTAAACACGACAGCGGTGGCCACACTCTCTCTCTCTGCTCACCGTTGGTCACACATCCAGACGGATCCTCTCCGCCGGGGAAGGTGAGAAGGTGCAACGTTCACGCGGTCGTCCTCGGCGATGGCTCTTACCCACTGCTGGGCGCGTCCCGATCAGCCTGCCTTGCTGTTCTCTCCCAAGCACCGCTGGCGAGGGAGGGCCTCCGACCCCTTCTTCCTCGCTGCCGTAGTGTGGGCAGATCCGGCCTCCCGCCGCCCACCTAGCGACATCCTGGCGACCATCAGGTATAACTTCCTTCGAACCCGGCCTTGCTCTACTTCCCGAGCTCCTGACGTCGCTGCATTTGTATCTTTTACTATTTCTCAGGCCCCCTCGTAGATAGGATCGATCGGCTGTTCGAAAACCACCTAATTTTTTACGTTTAAGAGGTAAAACTAGTTCATGCACTCGAATCTAGTACTACTTGTTTCAAACAAGGAAAAAAGGGGGTGGGGGTGGGGGAGGATTTGTTACCTGAATCTAGGACTTGGTCGAAAGAGGAAATAATGGGGGCGAAAAGTAGCAGAGACTGGCTATCCAACTGGTCTCTAGGTCTAATAGGGAAATAAAGGAAACACAGTACAAACTCAATATAAACCCGATCTATTGGTTGAAAAAGGAAAGAAAGTGGGGACTGGGGGACAAGTCAACAAAGTAAGTCCAGCACTAGATTTGCTAGCCTCACACAGTATAAGGTGGCTATACCGAACAAAAATGGGACCAACCCAGATATCCTGTTATGATGTTTGTTGCCCCGAGCCACTCTTATGTAATGCCACTGGTAAAATGTAGCAGTCGCACTGTTAAAAGTAAGGACACGTTAAACCAATGTTGTTTTCAATGTAATGCCTCTAGTAATATGAATCAATGGCACTTCTTTACATGTCCTGCTAAAATTTCCCATTAAGATAAGTTGGTTCTTTTCGTTAGAAATGCAACTGTCCTGGTCCGCCTACTCTCCCGTGCCCAAAGTAATGTCGTATTTAACGGTTGTAATAGTTAATCCTAATGCCCACACTAATATCTAGCAATGCCAGTGCTTGAGAAATTGCTACTGTCCTTGTAGGATTGCCATTCAGATAAGGAACATGCTTCATTTCATTTGATGCATGTTCCATCACTTGTTAGTCACCCTCCTTTCCACCTTTTTTGTGCAAACAGAGATATACATTTCACGCTCGATCTTAGTTGAACTGCACAAATGATATCCAAATTATAGTTGAGCATTCCTGGAGCTTCACAACCAACCTTGATGTTGCTCAATTTTATTGCAACTAATGAAGAAGAAGCTCTCTGGGTTTCGTTTTCTGATGGAAATGGAATCGGGGCTGGAGCCCTTTTCTTAAAAAAATTGAAGAAGAAGCTACTAGCTCACGGGACATTGCTTCATTTTAGGTGAACTGCACCAAAAGATCCCATGAATTGAATCATCCATGTTGGTGACTGAAAGAGCCAGCTTCAGCATCCCAGTCTAAGCACCCCCGGCCTCCATCCATGCGACGCACGGTACACCTCGTTTGCCACCTGCTCCACCCTTGTGTCACTGATAAAATGAAGTAATAATACAGTTAAAATAGAGCCAGTGTCATCTCTATCATTTCATTTCCAATGTAGATAAAGAAAGTGCTTCCCTTTGTTAATGTATGTTTCATCAACTAGTCCCATTGTTAATGTTTAAGCATTTCTGCAAACTGGGGTGCTTAATTTTAGTTGATATGTACAAAAATAGAGATTTGAATGTCTCAAGGCGCCTCCTTGTACTACCGCTGTACACTGATGTTCATCACTGGCAGAAGGTGTATCTGGGAGACTTGGGACGATGTCCAGTATGAGGCGTACCGTATGAGGCATCGCAGGGCCCATCTCGCCCTCGCAGCATGGCATACTATGATACTATCGCAATATTTTCTTCTATTTATTTTGTGTGTTTCATCAACTAGTGCCACTATAATGTAATCATGCTTTTTCATTATCTGTGCAAATAGGGTTATTCAGCTGCATTTTGGTGGAACTGCACAAATGTACGTATGGAACCGGCATATATGCAGAGTGCGAGGTGTGCCAAGTAAAAATTACCGACACCAACCATGTTGCATGCACGCATTGGCATCCACCACCACCAGTGGGATGTGTGGCGCTCTCTGTGGACGGATCTTTCTCGGCAGCAAATCATCTAACCAAATACTAGTAGCTTATATTGACAGTTTTCTAGGGAGTACTCTTTTCTGAAAGAAGCACCAATCTATTTTTCTTTATTTGTACACTGTGTCACAACTTTGACCCAAAGGTCCAGAGCTATTTTAGGGTGATTGGCGTAGTACTCGGAGACTGATTGTAAGCATGATTTTCATTAGCTGTCACACTGATTGTAAGCATCAGCAGGTGGAAGATTAGGTTAGTGCGAAGCTTACCTTAAACCCTCCCGCCACCGTTGAAACGAGGCGAGCGTCGAGGGAACCGTGGAGAACGGCGGGGAAGCGACGTCGCGCCATCCGGCCTCCTCTTGCGGTGGGAGGACGAATACTCATGTGGCTCCGGCTGGCTCTGCACCCTCACGAACGGCACACCATACTCGATCGATTCGTTATCCTCTGGGTGCTCGATCTTCGACCTGTACGCCCACCCCCTCCGCCTGACTGTCGCCTCGGGCAAATCTGTCTGCTCCATCACCCAGAGGAGATACTCGATGAACTCGGAGGACTGCGACGTGACTGCCGCCGAGGAGTACATGTACATCGCCGCCGTCTCGCTCTTTCGCATACATTGCCACATGCCCCGCACCGTCCTCGAAATCTCCCACTCATTGTCAAACCAACTAAGGATCTCCTTCAACCTGGGCCTGGTCGCCGCCGGCGAACTGCCTGATTCCCTGCTGCATCCTCTCCATAGATGTCCTTCTGAGTGGTCCGGTGCTAGCTTTGGAAGATGGGAGGAGAGACGATGGTCTTGCAATAGAGAAGAGGGAGAGGCGAGACGGTGGTTTTGGAATGGAGATGATGGAGAGGAGAGGAGGTGGTTTTGCAATGGAGAAGATCA